>NW_009660387.1:1386074-1399268 GCF_000708025.1 Charadrius vociferus | reverse complement strand
GGGGGGGAACAACTTGCCACCACTAAATCATGAACACTTATTATCAACTATAAGACATTCTTTTCAAGTGTTTCTGTGAGACAGATGTAAACTCAATAGTACAGGCTTCTCAAAGAAAAAAATAGGAAACAGTCGTTTTCAACTGACAGTGTCCATAACCAATTGCATTTTGAGGAAAAATGGGCTGTCTGGAGTTAATGTAGTGAATAACTCTGCATTAATTCTGAGATCATCTTTAGGACACAACACCCTCCCCCCTTACTTCTATTAAATACTGTAGGGTATATTTAGAAATATAGATGCGTATGTATCTACAGACAAACTTACATTATACAGGAAATTTTTAAAAATCATAAACTATCAGCAAACCAAATGGTCTCTATTCTGTCCCTGAAAACACCTCATAATCTGAAGACTCAGGAGATTATGACAAATGTTGCATAGAATTTCATCATTCCAAATACTGCATAGGTCGTTTTGGGTTTGGTTTTTTTAAACTTCTTTTTTTAAAAGTAGCAGTAGATTTTTCATAGGTAATTGAAATGGCTGATTTTTATCTGAGAGTAATAAGAACGCTTTTTGTTATTTTTACCGTAATAATTCTATTTCAAGTAGAATTGCAGCACTTAAATTTAGCAATTGTTCTAGAGCTAATGAGTAGTTCACCATCGGCTACTAAATCTGATTTTATTCTAGCAATTCTTAACTATACCAGCACAGAACATCACAACTGAGGTGTAGCCACACCATACTTCAGAACATTTAGACAGTTAACTTTCATAAACTTACCTTTTTTGAAAAAATTAAACCAGTTGTATCTAGGAGGCTACAGATTTTCATACAGATTTTAGTATGATATCATACACCAAATAAATTGCTGTTTTCAATTTCATTGGGTAAATACCTTTGGAAATACAATTAAAATCAACACAGAGAGAAAAACAAAAAAAAAAACCACCACAAAACAAACCAAAAAAGAAAATACCAATTAAAGCTGGAGTCTGCATTAATAGCTGCTTGTTCTACCTAAGAAAAAAACCCAAAGTTGAAACCTGAATAACTGTTATTTATTTAAAGATCTCCTGAACTGGACACAAGTCTTTAGAAATTTAAGACTGACTGTCAGCTACCAAGCATAAAAATAACAATGAAGCAACAAATAAAGAAGCTTGAAAAAAAAGTATTAAACAGAGAAGAATATGCGAACACATGCGTAAGAAAATGTCTACAAAGACTGACACAACAAACATTTATTTGCGAAAATACTTTTCTTCAGACTAAATAGAGTGATTTTCTGTGCTGTTGTTTGAATACAAGGTGATATAGAAGAGCAGCTATTATAAAATATTGAAAAACTACCACCAATTGCTCTGCTTTGCTAAACCTGCACAGTGTAAAATTCAGTTCCAAAAGGGTTCAAGCACCAGAGGTGGCCCATTTTTCAGCAACAAATATTGTTGGTAACTTAGTCTGAAAATATAAGGAAAAGAAGATTTATTTTAGAAGAATGGAGAGAAAAATGGGTCAGAAACTGTTTATGAAGAAAGTGTAAAAAAAATGCTAATAGGGTGGGAAGTAGGGAGTTTTCAGCACCACAGGATACATAAAATTAGTAAAGGTACATTAAGACACAAAGGATAAAAAAACCCACCATCTCAATGGAAAAAAGCTGGTTTCAAATACTGAAATACTATTATTTCACAGAGTCTCTGACTGCTGGTACTTCTAAAGTTGGCATAGCCAGTATACCAGGAAGGTTACCCCACAAAGATTTTCCATCACATTACTGAAATCTCACATACAGGTACCACTTCACATATGATGCTCCTTTTTCCACTGTCATTCATCTATACTCCTCTTGGGGCTGCTTAATTATGCATAGACAATGGGATGCCGCTCATATATAAAAGTGAGCAACACTGGAACATAACCAAACGCGCATGACTATAAGCTTGCCTAGAAAAATGCTTTGGAGAAGAACTTTATGCCCAGTAAACACCTTGAAAAGCACCACAGTGATTCCCATCAAGAGCTGCAGCTCTTCTCTGCTAATGCCTGCAAACACCCAACCTTATCCCTCACCTTTCCCACCTCATGTGGCAGTTTGAAGAAAAAACATTGCAATGAGGAAATAAGAAGAACATAGTCCTCCAGATACAATCACACAACTAATGATCAGTAACACTTCTGAAGGGAAGAGCTGGTATACCTTATTCCAGGAAAGAAATAGTAGCTACTTGTGCTATGTAGCAATAACAGGTCGGGGGGGTACATTCATATAGATTTCAGAATTGGTATTTATGCACTACAAAGTACAAGTCCAAATTATTTTAGCTACTAGTGTGCATTTGCATCATAATTTGCATTAAACACTAAGTAAAATGACAATACACTCAAACAGTGCTCAGGAACATGCCAACAGAATCTTCTGCTAAGTAAAATTTCATACTGAATTTTCACAGGCAACACATCCTGCAGAATCCCATAGCTGCGGGGTAAATAGCCATGCAGGTTGTCAACACACACTGTTTTCATTAACATTTCCCTGGAGCTGGACAGAAGACCTCTCTCTTGAATAATGTTTCCCAAGCCCTATCAAATTTGACATCCAATATAGAGACAGACATTAACAAATATCAAGTGGAAATGCATGCATCAAGCTTAATGCCAATTCTCCATATACCTCTGTGTATTTTCAGGGATACTACTGAACTAGAAAACAGAGCGTGCTTCAAAGAACACAGCTACTAGTAAGTCAGAAACCTGAGGATGCTCAAAAATTTCACCAAAAAACCATTAAAACCATCTAGTAAGTACATTCATCTAGGATGCGAAAGACCAGGATTCGGGGTTTTGCCTAATTTGAAACAAAGATTTAAATTTGTGTTGTCCATACTCATATCAAGTGCCTTAAGTATCAGATTCCAGCATCAACTTCACTTTTAAGCCAAAAGTCACAACAATGATTCACAGCAGGACAGAATGACAGAGACTACGCTTCCACCTATACACAGTGAACTGTTTCACCCTATCCTTTCCCCACCCACAACTACAGTATAACCCTGTGTAGATGAGGTGGATTTTGTGATTTAAAACAAATAAACAACTAGATAAAGAAGAATGTAATCCCATTAGAGGAAGGTACTGAGGAATTTGGGGCCACATCTTCATGTCTTGGTTGAACCCTCATAAACATACCCTAAATTACAAGTTCTTTTAAATTCCATCATGCTGCTAATTCCTTCGAACAGAAAGATTTGCAAGCAACTCTCTTCTACCATGCCCAGCTGGAAAAGGTAAAATATCCCCTTCTGTTGGGCCTAACTTTCAGTTACCCCATCCTCTGACTACCTAATGCACAAATTGTGGGCAAGAAGCCACCAATTCAAACCATTAATAGAAAAGTGCTCGGTAACCAGGGCTTCCACAACCAGTCACACCTAACTTGTTAATACATAAATCTAATCTAAATAAAGAAAAATTAAGGACAGTTGTGTTAGGTTTCAATTTTAACAGCACAGGTTAAAAATTTTGAAATAGCTGAAAATCCAAAAATAGCATCCTCATCTTCAAACCATGATTAACTATAGAATTTTATGAGTTTTACAATAAACTGTCTCAAAAATGAGTCACTACACTTCAGAAAAAGTAATACACATCCCCAACATACCTATGTCCAAAGGCCAATCGTCTCAATCAGCAAAACCTCACAGATTTAAAAAAAAAAAGCAGCTTACACACAATTCACTACCCTTACACTGTTGACTACATTTGCCAGTCCCAAACTTCACAGAAAATAGCTAATAGGCATCTTATTTCTTTAAAAATGTCTATTTGTAGACTAGAAATTAAAAATTGCACAAGGTAAGTACAATTCCACTGTATGGAACTTAGTCTTTAACCTGGCCTTTATCTTGTGTTGCACCCGTTTCAGAGTGACTAAATCAGTATCTCTAAGCTCTAAAACCACTGCTTGTCTCTCAGATCCAGAGAGAAAATTCAAAAGTCTTTAAACAATCAAACTGGTAGAAGGCATTTCATAAACCCACTCAGGTGCAAACTCCATCACCAGAGATCTGAAATGGGACAAAGTATCCCAAAAGAACAGATGTGCGGTACAGCATTTAACATCAGGAAGTTTAAAGGCTATGAGCACCATTCATAAATCAGCACGTGTATGTGACTTATATACCAAATACCTTTGAAGGCCTCCTTACAATAGATTACTGTAAGGTTTGCATTTAAAATGAAATAATGATATAAGTAACTGAATGATAGACATTTCAGACATTTGTTGAGAAGCTTTTATTTTCTATGAACATGCTATATTCCACAGGATTCACTCCACAGAAGATGACGGGTTTTGGTAAATTAAGTATCTGACTCTTCAACTGAAGCTGTAATAACTCAGGCCTTTAGGTGAAGGATCAATTCCTATATTGTTTAGTGGCAGACATCATCAATATCAAGTATAGATTAATGCAAAACCTTAGAAGGAACTTGAGCAGTTTTACAGGCAATACAGTTTCCAAAATGCAACTGACTTGAGACTGCAAAAAAGCACTGACACAGTGACCCAGGGCATAAACTCACTCAAGAGCAGTTGTTAACACCAAAAAGTTGACTGTCTTTTTTTTTTTTTTAAGGTTTTGGATTAATTGGGCATACCCATGTCTTCCACTTCATTGTCACTAATATAAACTATCTTTGATCTATCTTTGTTTAAAGGTTAAATTCACCTTCAAAGCAGCTCTGCTCTCACCTTTGAAGGACTCAATGACCTGATCATAAAAGATCTTTAAATTGTCAGAATACACCAGTGTGAAAACCGTGGTCAACAAAACCACTTCTCAATGCAAGAAAAGCTTATTTCCACGGAAGACTGGATTTTTTCAAATACTGGTCCCAAAGAGCAGAACTTCTCATTGTTAGAAAAGGTATGTCATTAACACAGGGTATGTGGAAAGGTACACACACTTTTACACTTCCCTTCATTAATATACATAAAAACCCCACCATACACTGTAGAAAAATCCCTGTCAAAACAGCATGTCACCATGAACAAGCAATTCCCCTAGAGAGGAAATGAGGAAAACAGCAAAACAAAACAAAAATCTATGAACCAAGCATGACAGAGTCAGGCACTGAATAAAGTTCTAAAGAGCACATTGGGCACAACCACAGAAGCAACAGATAAAAGCTCAGACACAAGAAATGAGCAAGCAAGAGGGAATGCACAAATGAGAGATGAAACTTTCATCAAGGGGGAATGGCAGAGAAGAGAAGTAGACAGATCACGGTTTACTCCAGCCCTGAACACCAGCACCCTCTTCACTGCGTGATCATTCCGTCCCTACCCCATCTGGCAGCACAAGAGCCTCCCCATTATTACTCACCCAACACATAGCATCTCCACATAATAATCATTTCAATCATGCCAGTCACTCAGAGAACAAGTGATTAGCCCTCTGCAGAGAACGCTTGGGGAGAATGAAAAAACACAAAGCTGAGAGAGTTTAAGAACATTTAAAAATGCATCAAATGCAAATTAAAGACATTTCCAAGTAATTATAAAAGGCAAAGGGTAACATGCAAGTCAGTCCCAAATGTCAATCTTTTTAATCCCTTTATTTTAAAGTGTCAACTGTAGTACAAAAGGTTCATTTTTCATAGCTTTCTGCAGTCACAGGTTTATTTACATCCAAAAAAAGCAAAACCCATCATTCTGGACTGCCTGTGACCTGTCCCATGCAAGCAACAGGAGGTGTGTAAGCTTTATGCTTAAGCTTGGAAACGTGAATAACACTTGCATGAGCAAGAGAGATTATTTATGTTGTCTTTAGACCACAGATGGAGAACTGGCATCTCACGAGGTACATGTGGCTTACAGGGAAAAACTAACTAGTGAGGTCTGTGCTGCTGTTCAGCGCATGGAAAGGCTGCAACTGCTTTCAACTTCTTGGCCAATTAGCACCGAATAGCTACAGGAGAACAAGCTCCCCCAGCCAGCACAGTCAGGGCCAGGCAGTGCCGACTGGGGAAGGGCACAGCAGATAGGGGGGCTTCCTCCCTTATCTGTTGTTCCTTCCTCTCCACATGCTGAGCAGGTGGAGGAACTTCTTAAGTGGAGTCTTTGACAGCTGAAGAGAGGAAGGCCCAGCCCTGCAGAAAAAGTAGAACCAGGAGGCATGCAAGTAAGCCACGGAGGTGAAACAGAGTCCCAGTATCCGAGTAGAGACAGGGGAAACCCCATTTGAAGTACGTATTACAAGTTGTAGGCACAAAATTTAATTTTTTTGTTAGTCTATTTGCAGGCTAGTAGGACAAATGACACAGACCTGACTTAATCTATGCTAAGAAGAAAAAAATACAGTATACTGAAAATGTTTGAAACTTTTTTTGCTGTGAGTTACATAGAAAAAAAATAAAGTCTTTGTGAAACATTAAAATCAAGTTTGCAGCTCTTGTTAATTTTAATTCCCTGCCTCTCCAGATTTAAAGACTTGGCTGCTAACTTTACGTTAGTCCCTCTCACACCCAGACAGGCTGAAAGGAGCAAAACCTCACCTCCATTCTCCTTATTGACGTAACACTTAACAGTACAGTTACACTGCAGAAGGTAGAGCAGATGTAAATAAATTTCTCAAAATTTATTTCTTCTGTGTAGTAATGGAATGAGATTCGAGACTCTGGATCACAGTTTCCTGCACTTGTTTCACACACAGTTCAACATGCTTTCATTTTTTCCTATGAGTCAGACCATGCTCTACCCAAAATCCATTTTCACAGGTATTTAATAGTGTCCAAGCACCGCAAAATTCAACATAAAAGGTGAACTGCTGTAATATTAAGTAAACTTACTGGTGGTAGCCTATCATTATCTCCATAATTTGCAGTCACACAATACTGGCCTTTGGACTGAATTTACAGTATTATTTTAGGTCTGTCAACTATTAATGTGAGGACACTAGAACTTGAAAACACATCCATCAGTATGCCACAGATGGATTTTTCAAAGGTAACTTAGGAAGTATGCAGCATGTTTTACACAACCATATAAGAACCTGAACTCTGCAACAGGCTTATTAAAACTACTCAAAAAAAACCCTCAAGTACACTAATTATTGGATTATAAGGCAACAAACCAACATGAGTATATGCTGCCAACATAAGGCAGATGAAAAAAAAAAAGCATACACCGTTCTGGAGTTCAACAGAGGATAAATTTCCAACAAAGATAAAATAAGATTACCATGGTAAGTCAGACCAATAGTCAGACTAGTACAGCATCCTGTCTTCATATTTGCTTCAACAGCACATGTACTAAATAGCAATAATAAAAGATTAGCACAGGTTTTACATGAACTCACATTCTTGAAAAAGAAGCAAAAGGAAAAGGTTAGCATTTCTAATACTTTCCCAGGCTGCAGCAATTTAAGTTCATGAGCTTCGTGGGCACAGGTGGTACTGCTGTTCTTAACAGCTCTTAATGGATTTTGCTTCCATTAATTTGCCCCAACACTTTTCAAAACCATGTCCATTCATTTAACATTAACAATATTCGTCAGCGAGCAGTTCCACAGATCAACTGCAAAGAAGCATCTTCGTTTGTTCTGAATTTGCTTCCTGGTAGTTTCAGTTGATGCTCTACAGTAGTAGAGACAGCGAACAACCTGTTCTAAAAGTAGAAATATTCATACCATCTCAGCATATTGGATCTACAGCATTCTATATGATTTCCCTGTGTTCAGAAAGATAAACTTACATAAATCTAGAAGAGAACTGCAAGGATAAGAGGAAAGACTAAGAGTCTTTCTTGAAAAAGGAAGTCAAAACAGCTCAAATCGTTTAGCTTAGAAAATCAAAAGCCAGTATGACTGTTTTCTACAAGTACCAACAGGACAAACACCAGGGAAAGAGAAGAGCTATTTAGACTGAAAATTTAAAAAGGATTTGAAGAATCAGAAAACTAGGATGTTGCACAGCATTTAAGTGGAAGCAGCAGATGCAAAAGGGCATTTTTTAAGTACTCTTTTTTATCACTTTTAAGACTGCAATTTTCATAAATGTAATGACATTACATGTATCTATGTATCTGTGACATAACCGCCTGCAACATGAAGGGACAGGCTTCAAAGACAGCTGGAAACTCGTGTAAACCTATGTATTATTTTGTGCTCACTCTAAAAGACTCTGCACAGGATTTCTTTAAGAAATTTCTATCTGAGTGCGATAGAACCAATACCAATTACTTACTATAAAGAGCTAGAATGTGAAACAAAGGGCTTATGCCCTTGAGGCACTTCTGGATAAAAGTATTTGGGAAAGCTTGGGTAAAAGATTGAACAAACTTCTTAAGATTTTGAACTACCACATCCCTACTGTCCAGACAGGAGGCAAACACACTGTCTGTAGGTGAAGAGTATAACTACAGACCCAAAACCCACAGACAATATTTGAAATCTGGCCAGCTTCAACAACATAATAAATGCAAGATTCAGTGCTTGGATTCTCTCTAGAGACTCTCAATTTTAAATTTTAATTAATGAAGGAATGCAATTTTTTAGCAGATATATTTAATTTATTAAGAACCAAACCCACCTATTATGGTCTTTCAGATTACATTTTGGCTTTAATTTCAGCATTACTCTAACAAGACAAGTACTAACACTGCAGGTATGTCCGTATCACCTAACATAACAACTGAAGTTTCCCATCCTTACACAAACTAGCTGTACAAAAAGGTAACTGCTTTTCAAAACTCACTTGTGAAAGAATTTTCTCCTAAATTTGAATAAAGGTTTCAGTTTAGCAACTCCCCAGAAAAGAAAAATAAAGGAGTAAAAGAGTAAGAATATTCACAAAAGGTCAGTAGCATTACGTGTTCTGTGATATGCTTCCAAAACTTTATGTAGAAAATTAAAATGGCTTTGGAGCAAAAAAAAAAAAATACGGTTATTCATAACTTTCTGTTAACAAATCACTTAAAAAGGTAACAAACAATAATAGAAAAAAAAAAGCCAAACATGCACCCTTCCCACCAAACAGCAACAGAAATGAGACTGGGTATCACTTTCTAAATAACTTTTGATGTCTCATGCCCAACGTGCATTGCCACCAATAGCATAGTATCTAAAGAATGAACAGCTCTCTGACCTCAAGAGCTATCAATAACATGCTACAAGAAAAACAGGCATTCAGGAATCATGGCTATTACATTAGAAAAGGTGTTTTAAAAGTTTTATAATGCTAGGCTACCATCTCAAGTTCTCTGAAAGCAGTACGTTCCAAGTAATTATTTTCCAAAGATGTCCTCCCCCCGGCCTCCATTCAAATGGGTAGAAGCATGCAATTTGCTTTCTGCTGTGTCATTTATCTAGTTGGTAGGCTTCTAACTCAGACTTACTCTTTTTTCCGAAACACATATAAACAGCCACTGTCACCTATTATTTTGAAATGCTCTTAGCTCTCATAAAGCCAGTGAATACCAATTTTTCTCTCCAAAACCAGAAAAGTTACCAGCAAAATCAGAAGCAAATGACAAAAGAAGAAAAAGATCCAGCAAAACGCAGCATTACAGTTGGATTCTGCTGTCATTTTTGTTCAGGACTCAAGAATCAAATAACTAATTTATTAGCCATTTTTATCAACCCAAGTCTAAATCTGGCATGGTATTTTAAAAGTTGAAATGTGCTGTTTTCAATATTGGTGTCCTAACGCTACTACTTATTTTCTTTCACTATGAAAAAGCTATAATTGTCTAAAGCTATAGCTGTGTGACTATAGTGAAAGCTACAGACAGCAACATCACTATCACTACTTTTGTGCAGTTTATCTGAAAATGTAATGCATCTTTCAAATAGAAACTGTAGCTCTACGTTGGTGAAACACGTTTTCAGAGTGACATGCTAAGTATAAAAATACTAAGTGAAAAGACCTTTGTCAATAAAATTTAACACGTAGTTTGTTAGCAAGTGGAATCTTGTGTAAGGCCTTCCAGAAGGCTTAGAGCAACTAAATAACATCCTGAAAGCAGGAAATACATGTAACCACAGTTCTGTCCACAAAGATCTGACAACAGTCACTGGCAAGCAGCTGTTAGTACTCTAGCTGCATCAGGGGTAGCTGTACTTTACAGTCAAGGCATTAAGAAAAAAGTATGAATTGTTATGTTAGTAGTGATGCAATGCAGAGAGACTCCCTTGAGAAATGTTGTGAGCTTGACTGCTAACATGATCAAATGAAAGAACACTTCTGTGCCTCAAGAAAACCACTATGATTTATTTAGCACTGCCTTGTACAGGCAGAAGGAAGGCTCAGGGACACCTAAGCCACTATGAGTGACCATCAGCAGTTGCACATGACAAGGATGACATGCAAATCTCAAAGTTGGTGTAAAGAGGTAGATCATCAGGTATAGGAATAAAACAAGTTTAGAAAAAAGCAGAGCTGAGTCTTCCTGGAAAGCAGCCTAAGAACTGAGCCATAGGAACGCCACAGGCAACTCTGCTTCAGCTGCAGACAGCGGCAAATGAGCACACACACATTACAGACTGAAGAGAGGGAGTGTCATTCATGGAAGTCAGGTAAAGTTGTGTCCACAGGCACACCAATTTCATTCCCCAGTTTTAAAAGTCTTGCTAGACCAGTCTGGAGGGACACAAGATACCACAGAACAAAGTTCACTGCATACACCAAAATTTTGTGCTGTTAACATTGAACTTGCAGGGGAGGGTAAGGACAAAAGAAATAATCCTTTCTCTTACTACAACAATCTGAGTTGTTCTATTTCAGGGAGACTTCATATGACAAAGCCACCACTGGCTAAAGTATACTGTGCGATTCTCAAATATCCCTCCCTTCTCCTGAAAACTCTGCTATAGTTTAAAGGGACTTATGGGTTGTGCATTCAAAATTCCCCCTAAAAAGCTAAGCTTGTATCTGATTTGTTTCCAGGACTCATTTACAACCCCTGGCACTCACCTACTTCATGACCTCACATGCCGGATGCAACTAACTGGTCAGCTTGTATCTGACACACAGGTTTGCAGGTGAGGCAAGTATCACACACTGCTCTGCTACAACAGGAGGTTTGCAATGTAGTGATGCCTCAAGACCAAAAAACAATGCCACTGTAAGGTGTACTTCTTAACCCACTTTAGCATTGCAAGCATTCCCTGTCCTGTGATCTCCTTTCCTTTACCTACTATATAACCTGATGGAAGCAAAACCTTTTATATTTCAGAGACCTATATCTAGAGTGCAAAAATCAATGGGGACAGTTATGTCTCGAACGTGGGCTACTTCCCAAAATCCTCCTTCTACTGGTCATAGTAATTTTAAACATGTGAAAGAAGATAAGCGTGTAACTTCCTGATTCAATTACGTGCCCCAAGCTGTATGCTACCTCCGACCGCGCTGCATGCCTGGGCTGTGTTGAGACACCTCCAAAAACACTATTTGGGTACTTACTCTTTCTTGTGTTAGGTATCTTCCCACTACTCACAGTCCACTGTTATCCATCTGCCATTTCTTCCCTTCTCCCATTCCTATCACACACTTTTTGTTATTTTTCATTCCAGAAAGTAAATGTAAAACTACTTCCAAGGCCTACACCCGTTATCTATGGCAAAGTCTCACACGACAGTTAAATTCAGCTCACTGGAGAAAGTTCTGGGTAACCTACAAAGCTTTTGTGGTGGTTCAGATATATGCTTATAGGGTATGAGGGCTCAACATTTCATTCACTGAGAACACAGAACACAATTCAGACCTCCAAGAGCTCAGACATAACACTAGCTGCAAACTCAAGGCTTTTACATGCTCTCTGCATAAAAGTAGATGATACTAAATTGAAAGTATTTCCCCACAGATAATGCAGGCCACATGCATAGAAATAAAACACTAAATACTTGCATAACAGCAAGAGAAAAGTATTGAGGATCATTCAAAAATGTATGTGTTCACCATTGTTCACCATAACTGATTAGGTTCTCTTTGCATATTTATTCATTTACTAGTTGAAAAGCATAGTAATAGACTTAAGGTGGACAATTTCATTAGTAATACTGAAAATAAACACTGTTTGAAACTAATTTTTTCTAAAATTAATGAGTACATGTCCCTCTCATCCACATCTTTTCATATCATTACATGCAAACTTATGACCGACACCTCACACACCATGACACTTACGTGACAGGAGGCTAGGGGCATGAAGAATTTAAGATAAGCAGAGCTAAAAATGCTGTGGGGTGGGCAGGGGGGGATGGGATGGCAAGGGACAAATGAAGAAAAGAAAAAAAAAAAAAAAGGAATCTGTTAACTTGCTGCAGAGGTTAGGAGGCCAACATTATGCGAGCAATGGAGCTTTAAGCTTTAACTGCTTCTAACCAGTCAAGGAAAAGACAACTTATACAGATCTACAGCTTCATACAGACACCTAAGTGCAACTTCACAGGCACTCTTCTGCAGTAAATGCCACTTAGCAATGGAAACTTCACCTCTCATTTCAGCTCAATCCTCTGAGCAAGTGCTATGCACTAATATCTCCCAAGAGGTATTCCTTCTCCAAAGCTAAGGGAATCTTCCTTAAACTTCTACATTCAAACCAAGAGGTCCAGCCATAGGGATAATGAAATGCCAAGATTTTGATCCATGTGGAGGAAGAAAACCCAACATTTCATTTTTAATGTGCATTTCAAGGAGTAATACAACTCACCTTTACACTAGAAGCCAAAATTATTCAGAAGCAGCAATTTAATTTCATTCTCTTATCCAGCTGTGGAAGGAGAGGCAGTATCATGGTATCTGCCCTACTCATTTAGTGTCTGTTCTTTAATTTCTAAGTGAAACGTGAATTTTTTCTACTTAAATGAATTAACAATTTAACAAATGATATGAAGTTACATAAATGTTGCATCATCTTAAGAATGTATCTGTTGTTTAATAATGTTCTTCTATCTGCCATCAAAGTAACACTAGTCACTGCTCGTAAACTGCAGATTTAATCCACAAAGTGTATTTTCCAAAGTTTTGTCACAACCAAGTTAAAAAACAAGGAAAAACATAGTAGCTTATAATTAAAATGTAAGTAGATACAGCAATTGCAACAGAGTAAAGAACTTGCATAACTTGTGATACACCTTTTATTACGGACAAAAAGTAATGGCTCTAAAAAATGTTTCTTTCCCT
>NW_009660387.1:1382788-1386043 GCF_000708025.1 Charadrius vociferus | reverse complement strand
GACAATACGTCCTAAACAGACTTGAATCCTGTGCAATCATGGTACAGTACAACATTATTTAGTTTTTCTGGTCATTTGAAATAACAAATAGCAAGATCACATTGACCTGGGCTCTAAATTACATTACTTGCAACAAGATCTAAGGCTGATCAGAATTCTTCACTCTTTAGAAAACATGGCAGATACTGAAAACTGAAATTAATACAAGTAGTATCACAACAGCACACGAAAGCCCCAGCTATAGACAGCATTGCTGTTTTACAAAGATCAGCTCTACCATGGTCTGTCTGCTCATACACTAGGATAAGAAAAAAAATCATACACCTTGGTTCAACCCTCCCACTAGGGTAACAGTAGAGAGCTCTAATAGGTTTTGATTCTGACACTGCACATAACAGTGCAATGATGCTAACAGAATAACTTCTGTCAGCGTAGGCTGAGTAGGGATTGCCGACGTCGAGAAAATGCCAGCACAGCTATAGCAGCAGAGACTACTGTCCAACTGAGATCCAAGTGTGAACATAAACACAAAGAGGTTATCTGAATTTAACAGTACACTCGTCCTTAAATCCAGGTACTAGTATGTATGGGTACTGATAACTACTACTCTTCCGTATTATTTTTTTATTATTTAGGGAAAGGAATCATTGGCAAACAAGATGCAAAGAGAAACAAGTAATCTGCTTATGAGAACACGAGTTAATTTCAGCAATCACATGACACAAATCTGGAAACAAATACTACAGAAAAATCATGAAAATGAAGTCATTGGAGCAGAAGCGTGTTCCTTCTCCTTTCCAGCGGTCTGAAGTGTAACAGACCTTAAACCAGTCATTGATGAATTGCTTTGAATTGTTCCATTTTTGAGTTCCGATTGTGCAGGTGAGAAGGCCCTGAGGAAAAAGTTGTGAAATGACCTGTAGTTGGAACTTGTTTTCCTGTTTGAGTCTGTAAGTCTGCTTACCCACCCCTCATGAGGCACAGTTTCCCAGTGTTAGAAAATTCCTACCTACCAGTGCTGAAGAATCTTTAAAGTGAGTGAGTTCTAATGCACTGGAATGAGTGCTGCACTATCAAGGCAGCTTCACTGTAATCTCATTGCTTAAAAAAATAAAAGTAAAAAACAAATTAAAATAATATCTAAATATCAACAAGCTTTCTCTAGAAGACCCCTGCAGCTTGTCTGGACAATCTAACATACCTTTAATCACTAAATAGACAAATTGAAGCAGAGCAGTCAGGCAAAAGCCACAGAGAGCTTGGGAGGGGCAGGTGGCGTTGCTAGGCCTCCCCAAGCAGCACAGAAGTCCGAAGCTGCTCCTCAGTTCCACAGGCACCACATGTTCCCTGAATCCTAAGAGCTTCTTGTGCAAAATGAGTGCTCTTACCCATTTTCACTCTCTCAGGAAGGTCACTTTCATCTAGAAATCATAATAAAAATCACCCCTTCCATCATTCTCTGCAACTGAGTAGCAAATACTGGTCTGAAGTGGAAGGCATAAACTACTCCATTCTTTCAAACTACCAAGGACTTAGCTTAATTAGCAATTAAAAGTAAGTAGTACAAAAGATTCTTTTCTCACTGAATATAATAGAGTCATCGTTGTTCTCAGATTTTTGGCCACAATGCAAGCAAGCTCAAAGTTTGCAACTGGCATTACAGGAAAACATCCTACCATTCAAAAGCAACAAACAAGCTGCCACAAGGGAAGAAAATTGACTAATACCGAAAAATACATCTTAAGATGACAGCATTTTTACTGATAGGGAACAAATAGATAGCGACATTCCAACTCCAGCTTTTTCCTCATACAGTTTGGAACACATCTACATTCCCAGATTAACTGAAGACAACCTTCAAGATTAGGCTTCACAGTCCTATGTGACAATCATATCCCTACCACACACAATTATCTAAGGAAGCCTTACACAACCTTCCACAATTCTTCCCAAACTGTCCCAAGTACATCCTCCTCCCCTACAACAGATTTTCATACTACAATTCAGTTTTTGCTATGCTCTCCAGGTTTTTTTTTAACATAAAAAATGTCTCCTTTCCAGGTTCCATTCAACCATTAATAGTTTTTTCAAATTATTTCTATCAAAAAAACTTTTAAAAATGTCTTGTATTGAGACTATACATAGAAAAAATTTCCCAAGACAGCAAAGATGGACAGTGTATAACTAATCCCAGAAAACTGCCTAAACCAATACATTTTTAACACATGAACTTGTAAGTTAACAGAGCCCTTTTAAGGTTGAAAAATCAGACCTTATTCTGCTCATTAGTTAACATGGACTCTGATGGTCTCTGTGATCTCATCTTACTTAGGCAACAAAAATGAACTCTGCTATACACATAAACACCTCTAAATCCTCCCCACATATAAGCAGAAGAGGCATTAAAGCCATTTCAGCTATTAATTTCCTCCACATAGTAACTACAGTTAAGAAAGCCCTCCACTACAAAAACTTAACTTGCTAATTAAATTACTTGTGGTCCTATGCTAAAGGTGTATTTGAGGATTTTCATAAAGATGCCAGAAGAGGCTGGCTCAGACATGCATCTCTCTCATACCATTTAATGCTGAGAGTTTTGTTTTCATGCTCAATTTTTTTTTTTAATTTATCTCCTCACCTCTTAAGCAAGGAATAGAGGAATACACACTGCTTTGATTCAAAATTAGCTGAACAGTTTCTAACTAGGGATTCTTTTTCAGAAATTATAAAAAGTAAATGCTATACTCACCCTTTCTTTTGACTTAAGAAAGGAACAAATAAACACTCATTTCTTTTTAAAAACAAGAAAAAAAAATGGTTAAGAAGCACAAAAGATCCTTAAGCCTAATTTGTTGATCTTTTTAACAGGTAATATTTGAAATCAGATAGTCCTTCAATGAGTTTTGTAATCTCCCATCTTTGAAAATTTATAATGTTTAAGTGTTAACAAAATCACAAATTCAAAGGTTCTGCGCTTCCAGCCCTTAAAACCCAAGAAAGATTAAAAATACTCAGAAAACAACACACTTCTGTGCACCACACCAAAGTCTAAGAATGCATAAAGTTTTAAGAACTATGGTGTGTATCATTTACTTTAGTTACTATACTTATTATATGCCCAGAAGTTCCATTAGAATTTACCCACCAATGCACTCAATTTTTGTACTTCTTTATTCTTCCCAGTACCATCCCACTTTTTCTCTCCTACTAGAGATTGCTTATGACATGCTTTATGATGTTATATAATGGATGTTT
>NW_009660387.1:1373794-1382770 GCF_000708025.1 Charadrius vociferus | reverse complement strand
ACTCTTTCTACACTTTGTTGCATTAAACTATACTGTTACATTCTCTAGATCAGCATCATTCACCCTTTCACAGACTTTCAATTCCATACTATTTCTTGCCCTTTTAACATTTCCACCTACATCTTCCGTACTTGCTCAGCTTTCTTTATCCTTTAAATCTAAAGGCAGCAAAACATGACATGAGAACAGACACATGGCAGTTCTTGGCCTTCATTTTCACCTTGAGGGAAGAGCAGAAGCAGTAGGTTTCTTTACTCTTCCTCTCCTTGGGGGGTAAGGAGGGAAAAGGGAAGCAGCAGGACAAGATAAAGACATAGACAATGCATCCAACACTTCTGTTAAAGGAGCAGCTTCCTCTACGATGCTTTACTTTTATTTCGAAAATGGGAGAGAGCAGAAGCACTGTTACATTCAGAACTTAGAGCATATAAGTCTTTTTAAGCTTTTTCACACTCTCTACAAGCCCTCCTCAAATTTGTTATCTCTATTTTGTTCCTGTTTACCTTGTTTTTAAAACCTTTTGAAGCAGGGACCAGCACCATCAAGAGCTTAAACGCTACATTAAATTAGCAGGAACAGTTAGATGGTATCCAGGAACAAGATTCAGGTCGCTGCTGGAAAGAATATATATACTATGATTTCCACTGCTGCCACCCCCACATTTTGCCTGCATCACTATGCCACCCATTTAATTCCTTGGTTTCCCACTCTTTCTCACATGTAATCTTACAAGTATCCTTTTCCAACTTTTCCTCCATTTACTTTAACTGAAAATATTTTGTTTTTATTATACCACTATATTCTGAAAAACCTTCCCACAAGACTCTTTAATTTCTCCTCTTCCCAAAAATAAAACGCAGGCCTTATTTTCAGTAGGCACAGGTTCAAACATAATTAAGTACTCAACCTAGATCCCTCAGCATCTTTCCTTCATTCAGAGTCATGTCCGCAATGACATAAAACAGCTTCATAAAAAAAAAGATTTCGTTTTCTTCTACAGTCCTCATTACATATATTCTGGCATTCTCTGCTGCTGCACATATGTTCAGATCTGAACCTGTCCCAAGTCTCCTAGTAGCAAACTAACTTCACAAAATACTAAGTATTCCTTCAGAGAGAGTAATGAAGCTGGGCCAGTGTGCTCATCCCATCCCTTCTTTCCAAAAAAAGAAATATAATCCTGGCAACCTGTGCCTCCAAAACATATATAATTCCATCCCCCATGAGAAGATAAGGGAACAAACCTTTCTGCTTCAGCAATAGTTTTATAAATATTCCTTAAAGAAACAGTGTCACACTAAGCTGGACCCATCTTAGCCTCCCAAATCTATCTCTCTTAAAGCACCTGTAGAGCCTTTTTAGAGTCTGCACAATGAACTGTATTGGTTATTTAAAATTAATGAGTTTTCCATTTTTACTAGATTATTTTTGATCTGAATCAGTTCTCCAGCCAGATTCATCACACGGGCCCAAAAACGGTTCCCCGGGCACACAGGAGAAGCAACAGAGAGAGTACTTAAAATTCTGTTACCTAGAAGAAAAATACATCAAACTAAAGCCTTAACTTCAGTTCATTATTCTACTCTAGATTCTTGAGCAAGTAAGTTTTCAAATCATAAGATAACAAAAACAGTGCTTAAATGAAAAGTTAAAATGGCAACTGCAATGGAAATAACATAATACTTCCAAAAAAAGAGAGACCTATTGGTTCTATTTTAAAAGCCACTGCACTGGATCTTTTGACTAATGCTTAAAACGATATCCTGAAACTGTTCAGAATTTTCAAATTCTCAAAATGCAAGCAGAAATTTAATGAAAAGCACATTCACAATTCAATCTGCTTTAGACTTTAATAACCAGTCTATATTGAGAAGTGAATCATAATCCTCAGAACGCCACTGTGAGAAAAGGAAATGACTTAAAGCCATTTTAACGAACAACAATTAATTTAACAACTTACCACAAAGGAAATTCATATGTAGACATATAGTGTTCTGGTTGTAATTCATAACAGACTTTTAGTCACTCCCTTTACAAAACTATAAATGAGCTCTTAATTCTACATCCTAATTAAACAAGCTTCTTCCGTGAATGCTACGTAGTAAATGCAAGAACCATAAAGGAAACTATTTTGTCAAAACAGCTCTGATGGTAATCCATATGTCCTCTTACACTCTAAAGTGAAAGTAGCTGAGAAAGAATATTCTTCAACTCCCAAACACACTTAAGGGGCTTTCTATGCAATAACAGTATTTTATTTACATAAGGAATACTTTCTTATCATTCTTTTGATACAAAGAATTGTATTCAGTATCAAGAATAATACCTGATCCACTGCAAAATATTGACAAACAGAGGCTCATTTTAAAAAGGTACCATTCAACAAACTTTATTAGGTCCACAAGCAAACTATCAAATGGCACATATTACTTTTGACAGTATCAATAGAACTAGTCCTGAAAACAAACTTTCAACAGACTAGTCTTGAAACAGGCCAGTCTTGAAAACAGCCTTTCCACAACAGGAATTACAACTACTATGGCTATTTCTTTAATGTGCCTATCTGTACACCAGAAACATACAACAAAATATTTAATTATTTTCTCTCACTTTACAGAACTTCCCTGGTCCAACAAACTCAGATTAGACTACATCAAACACAGTTTCTCTCTTTCCTCATAACAAAAATGTTCCGTAAGGTACCCAAGATTACCTTCTCAGGTATAACTATACAAATACCGGAAGCCTTCTGTAGGACTGCATACAGGACCACATAGTTCAATTTTGTCTGGTTTTAACTACAAAGAAATATTCTTCTAGTGAAGATTATTAACATTGTTAAAATTTGTAACAAAGACTGTCAACTGGTCTCTATAATGACACCTGAAGTTTAATGAGCGTCACTTCAATTTGTAATTCCGAAGATGCGTTATTCAAATGTTACACTTCAAACACGACCGTTGCAAAATCTCACTAAGAAGCGAGGTTAAAACAAAAAGTAACTTACATGAGTTGTACATGTAAAATACAAGACAGGTGTGAAATTATGGGACTGGAAGTTGTACACATATACCTACA
The DNA here is from genome assembly GCF_000708025.1 of Charadrius vociferus. Classification (NCBI taxonomy): domain Eukaryota; kingdom Metazoa; phylum Chordata; class Aves; order Charadriiformes; family Charadriidae; genus Charadrius; species Charadrius vociferus. Next base: position 1,379,692 of record NW_009660387.1, on the reverse strand, counting down.
CGCATTCACAGTAAGCATGATAATGGATCAGCTTCTGGAATTATCTGAACCAATGCTAAAATGTGCCACCTAGTTCAGATACGTATTCACCTCAGACTCGCAGCCCTGCAGAAGCTGATCTTGCTTCACAGCAATAACTAGTTTTTACACAACTATTTTAGTAGTCTCAAACTACAAATCTACGCATTTCCTTCCCTTTCAGTTTGTTGAAAATACTGCAAAAACCCTCCCATTACTCCAAAATCATATCAGTTGAGACCAAGAACAACAGTATTTGTTTGCTAACCAGAGTTCAACCTGAAGTTTTACTCATGAATCTAAGTTTGCCTAATTCTCAGTGGGATAAAGAACAACAGTGGGCTACAGCATATAATTCTGGTACTGGATAAATGTTGATCAGCATAAAATCACTTTATAGCTGTAAATATTTTCCATTACTCTCCTTAATTTTGTATCACCTTACTAATGTAATGAAAACAAATGGTTCCACACACACAGAGTTATCCAAGAACAAAACATCTACCCTTTTCTACAATGGTATAACAAACATATGGTATAGCTTTTAGATGATGCTTTCAACACTTACTTCAGATGGTATCAACACTTGCAGATCGTCTTACCTCCACAATTATCAAGTCCACTCAACCCACTACAGTGAACAAACAGCTATAAAGGCTGGCAAGAGGCAGAGCACCATGCTTTTCATGAGCAGAAAGCACACCTGAATACTATGTATAGAACAAAAGCTTTAGGTTATCTATTTCTTCTTCATGTTCAGTACGTGAGATTACCTGTGTAGAAATTTGAAAACTAGAGTCCGCAAGTATAGTGATCCATAAATGGATCAATGGAAAGATTTCAGTGGTTAAATTATTGGAATGGAACTGAAGGAAAACAATTGTGTCCCATCCTTGCCACAGGTTTTCTTCACACTTCCAAAATCTAAATAATTTATCAGAACCTCTATTCCTCAACTGCTAAAACACAATAATATTTCTCTCCCTTCTTCATCCCGAATTGCTGCCCATCTTGTCTGTTTGATTATTAAGTCATTAAGGGCATGAATTATCCTAAGTCTCTGCATATATGTCACTTGAAGAAAAGGACCACTTCAGCCTCCAGACTCGGTAGACCAGCACTTAGAAGCTACAGTATGTAACATTTATTCCATGAGAAAAATGAAAAGCTACTATAACAAGGAAAAATCTTACATTGTATTCCCTATCAATAGTCTCCTGATAGCAAACATAAAGCTTACTGAAATGCGAATAGCAATGCTAGCTGTCCTGCAATCTTAACTACACTTCTACAAAAGCACATTGTTTGTAGAGATGAGGTCCACCCTTGCCTTTTCATTAACATATTAAAATGACAAGAGTAACCTTTGTAACTTCCTCGATTTCCTTACCTTCCCGAAGAAAGAACAACACTGCACTTTAAATTTAAGAAACATTCAAGAACTTGTTTTGAACAACACTATTTTAAAGAAATGCACCTTAAAACACTAGTTTTGAAAGTATCAAAACACACTAAGTATCTCACACTTAAGCAAAAAGTATTGTGTAATGTCCATTTAAAAAAAAAAAAAAAAAGTTGTTTTTAATACCAGATAAAGTACAAATATTGCAAACCTATAACTAAGTCTCTAAGTACCAGGATACATAAATATCACATAGACTCAAAGTATAAACATGGTACAAGAATGAACTACAGAATGTGTCATCCATTACACCTTAACCAGGTCCTAAAAACCCCTACTCTATTAACATAAAGCCCAAATTGCATACAGAAAAATACTGATCTTAAAAACTTTATAATCAGTCCCAACTAGCCAATAAACACACAACATTTTTACTTCAAATCTTTCCAATTCCAGGCACCTTCAAAAAAGGCTAGAAAACCAGTTCCACCCATAACACAACTTACAAAATTTTAACCAACTTCAATTTGTTTCACATTAACAGACAGTATGCTAGATAATAATCAAATAATAAGAAATGCAGAATGTATTTTAAAAAAAACAGAAAGGAACAGCTCAGATACAAATTTACAGAAATTGGAACAGCTGCCCACTTCCTGGTATGCTTTACAAATGTCTCATGGTACCAATTCCAGTTTCTCAGTACTGCCATTATATAAGGCAAACACTATAATTCTTCTTAAAGCAATATTTATTTGTTCTGATGAAAATAAATTAAGCCAAAATGCTTCCAAAGTTATTAAAAAAATAACTTTACTACACCTAGACTAATCTGCTACGATGTTTTCCTCCATAATTATTTTTCAAGCAGTCTGTTATAATTAAACTGAGGCTATTTAATTATAGATTAGTAGAAAATTAACATTAAAGTCAACACGAAAGGGACAAAGTCAATATATACGAATTCACACTGTCCGGAACTCTTTTTAAACAAGCAACACCTACAATTATAAGAAAGATGAAAGAATATTGTCACTATGAACTTATTTTCTATGCTTAATAAAAGCACAGATAAACACTTTGTTAATTTTGTCAACACATATGGCCTTTACACAAAGGAAATACCATTTTTAAAATCAGCTCGAAAATAAAAGGGCTGCAAAACCACAAAAGGTAATAGAGCCCAAAAACTGGTATATTGCATGGAACTACTTTGTCTCTCTTTAAATCAACTTCAGTATCAATACTTTTAAATGGAAACATGCTTCAAATTTTGTCTACAGGATATGACAAACTGATTAAACTCAATGAATAGGAATTAACAAATATCTTATAGCAAATACATTAGACCAGATACACCAACCTAAATCTGTATAGAAGCCAAATAACTACAGGTTACGAAATGAAGGTTTGCTACTGAAAGAAAGTCAACTTTGGCTAAACACTGGAAGTACCATTAAAAAAAAAAAAAGGAGGGAGACAGAAAGAAAAAGGAAATGCTTTCCAATTAAATTCCAATACAATGGATGCCCTCCCCCTTCCCCCAAGTAATCTTTAAGCTTCTTTAAGCTTCACCTCCTGCGAGAACATCTTCCTGCGAAAAAGAGACATGAAGATAACAGCAGGGGTTTTAGTTTTGTTTTGGAGTTTTTTTGCTCCTTCACATTAACGTTCTTGTCAACTACAGAAGCATAACTAAGCACTTTCTCTTATACCAGCCTGGCTACATTGGATTTTTAGCATTTCAACCAGTTTGAAAGGTGACCTGTCTTCCAATTTCCCTCTCCTCTCCCACAAAACCACACTAGCTGCTAACTATGACTTTCAGGCTCCTTTTCTGTAAAATAAATACCAAATTTTTGGCAATAGAAAATTCCATTTCTCTGTAACGCATACTAATAGCGCATACACCATTACAGGGAAGTTTGATTTCTTCTGGCTTATCATATATCCAATACATGGAGCAACAATACGATATGCCTGACCTTTAGTCTATATCTATAATTCATAAAATTGTATAGATCTGATGTTTTATCTGCTCTTTTGATTTGCTACACCCAGCAGCAGGACTCAGTTTAGTTCATGATACTACAGCCGTACACCCTACAAAGCAAAACGTACCAAAAAAGGGGGATTACAGTCCAGACCCAGAGCATGAATAAAACCCACAACTATGTTAAAGCTCCAGACACGAAGCCTCCTCCATCCCTGAAAGAGATCCCAGATTTCTTCGTATTAAACTCTGTCAGGGTGTGGCTTCATTAAACCAGAGTTCCCACTGCAAAGGCTTCATGAAATCTCCTGATCAGCCTGCAAGTGGCTGGAGCCAATGCACTGACTCCTGCTGAGTGAACCCCAGTACCTCCCCAGTACCCAGAGAGTAGTACCTCTTCGTATTGACGTACCGAATTTAGGCCCACAACAGAATCCTGCTGCTGCAAAAGTGCCTATGCAGATTATGGAGCAGTTCCCTCAACACTTGCAACGCAGGACCTCACCAGTCAGTCTCCCTGGACATGTACACTGCTCCTACCACCTTAACCACAGGTAACACTGTTAGGCGCTCACAGAAGAGATGCTGCTACAGCCTGCCTTTTTAAAAGCTTCAATAGTGGGTGTGCGATTCTCTCATCAAGGGGAGTGCCGATAAATTTTTGCCTTTGTGAAGGATTACTCTGGGAACATGACTCAATGGTTTTCCTTACCTGCTATACTTGCACATAAATCTCATGTTACTTTAAATGCGCTGGTTTGTAGATTCTTAAATCAGTCAGTTAGGATTTCATAATTATGTAGTCTAGGGTCTTTGTTAGCTGTTGTTGCTCCATGCACAAAAGGAAAGATTTTGCTACTATCACTGTAAAATCTATTAATTAAATGCACATATATATGGCCACACTTTCTACAATAAAAATAACTGTTACATGGAAATAAAGTGATTTGCTAGATTAATTACTCTAAGCCTTCCTGTACAGTGTAGACTGTATGAAGCTTCACACACAGAGAAAAGGAATTAAGTAACAAACATCTAAAAAATAACTTCTCACTTATCAATAACAGTAATTGAAACATGCACATTCCCTGAAAGTAAAAAGCACAGACAAAGCCTAACCTGGTTCAAGCCAAGTAATTCTTCTCGAACATCTCTGCACTGAAGACTAACGTTTTAATCTTTCTACTTCCTTAACAATCTACTTTTCTCAGAGACAAGTTTTACGGATAACACGCTTCGTGAGTTAGTGTGCAATTCATAAACGTCCAAAACTGTCAGCAAACTGAACTGAAATAGCAAAATATTTGGTTGTGGAGTTTTTTTAGTATTCACCGCATAGATTCATACATTGATACAGTAGCAGAACATAAAATGGTATTTTTAGAAATACACTTCAAAACTATCAAGATGCTGCACAACTTCTGTTATCTCAAATTGTATACACTAAAACTTTAATCGACTGGTATAAAAAAAGAAAACGCATTATATGCAAGAAAGGACTCAAAACACCTAATATGCTGAATTGCTCCCTGCATTACTTAATTTTACAGTATGCAAAACAAAACTTAACCTAGTGATGTTAGGTATCAGACGATCTAACTACATATGATGCTTTTATTTTCTATCCAGCATCCTTAAGCTCTATCCCATATATGATTCTTTCTAATACTGCCGATAGCCTAAACAGCATTCACAGAGCAGACGTTATTTCTGGTCCACTAACAGTTAACATACATTATTTAACTGGTCTGACATGTCACTCCCCTACCTTTTCGATTTATCGGAAGAAGTACTTTTATAAATAACTCTGAAAATCAAAAGGAAACCACGAGGTTTTTTTAAATATAAGCACAAAGAAAAGTGTACTTGCTTTTCCTTCCATCCATCCCCCCTCCCCCCACGTCCTGACATTGAGCTTTTCCAATCACGCCAGAAATAAACACTCAAAAATAAGTCAGGGCCTAGGCTACCGAATTCAACACACTTTAGAGTCAGGTCTTCAGATCAACCAAGACCAGCCACAGAAAAAGATTCTTCGTGTGAAAATATCAGCATACAGCACGGGCACAACAATAGGATGAACAAAGTGTCAAATGCCGCGCTACTGACAGGAACAAGTCAGAACGCAGGAACCAGAAGAACGCAGTCCCCTGCTTCAGCCGTGTGGCATTTCAACAACAGTGCGACTTATTCTGGCGCACGAACGTTTCCTTCGCCTTCAGTCTTTAAATACAGCCGGCAGACGCTCAGCCTGCACCGCCTTTGTCAACAGCTTACGGATGGGCAGCAGAATGTGCTACAGGTTGATAAGGAGGACACCGGCGCTGCGAACGCCCTGCCTGCAGCAGGGAAGCACCCAGAAAGAACTTGCAATGCGCAGGAGAGTTTCCCCTCAACCTTCACCGGGGGCTTCACGCTCCCGGCGACGTGCGTGTCCCTTCCCGGTATTTGTTTCGTGTTTACCTCCCCCCCTTTCCCCCCCCCC
>NW_009660387.1:1365928-1369905 GCF_000708025.1 Charadrius vociferus | reverse complement strand
GGTGGGGGGGGGCTGGTTCGTGGGAAGGCGCGAAGGAGCGAAGTTGGGCTTCCGGGAACGTCTCATGCGTGAGTAAATATGTATTTATTTGGACGTTGGGGGTAAGGGGCTTCGTGTGCGCTGCTTGCTCGCCCTCCTTGGCAAGGCCAAGCATACCCACAGTCTTCCTTGTGGCTTAAATGTCACCTGGGCATCCCTGTGTCCTCGACCCTTCCCAGCTTAGCCAGTAACTCCAGGGTCCTGTTTTCTCTTTGCAGTCCCATTAATTTTGCCATACATCCAGGAAGCTCTAGATTTTTCTCAGTGAGGTTTTTGAAAATCATCATATCTTGCCACTGCTGTGATGCTTATGAGAAGATCAGCCTTTGGCGGGTGTGTGGTGGTGCACTCAGTGCTTATACCTGTCTTGCTGCAAATTGATCAGCAACAATCTTCTGTAACATCACTGTCATTTCTCCAGCGTTTAGCCGAAGCCCCATGACTGGGCAGTCTTTTCTCTGGCATCTGAATTTTGTTCCCTCGGAGAGGGGCCTGTTGTATGACTGCCAGGCACTCTAAAGCATCAGCAAAGCTATTAACTGCCTTTGGGAATTAGATTAATAAGATCAAAGGCCAAATTATGCAAGGGATGTTCAATCACAATGCTGCTGCTTGCTGGTTCTATTCCCTCTTTTTTAATTGCCTCCATCAAATCACGTAGTCATGAAATTGGAGCTTGTTTCTGCCTCTGTAGGTGTTATAGCTAACGTTTACACATCAGTGATGCTTTCCAAATGTTCCCTGGTGCTGATGCTGCCTATAGCACAGTGCAGAGACACTGGCAGAAGTGTGAGGCCTGCGCTGCTCCCCAGTGTACTGATTGGAGATCTGGTCAAGACAAAGTCTTGAATAATGCAAAAGAAGACTCAAATTAGTATGTCCTTGCTCCTTTTAGAAGCAGAATCTTGCAAGCTTTTTGATGCAAATGCAGTTAGAATAAAAAAGCACCTGAGTTTACTAAGGTTGCATATCTTTATAGAATAGACAACAGCTAGTTGGTAGAGTATTGGTATAAGAGACAGGCATTTATGTATAAAGTGATTTTGAGCTTGGAGGCCAGATAAAAACCAAGTTACTTTTGGTTCTGGGAATGGGCCATAGTCTATTAATAATGAAAACAGAGCTATGGTCAAACATCTGTCTTCATCTGTATTCTGTGTGGCTTCTCAGTCATGTATTTTCTCAGCAGTGCTTCCTTAGGTGCCTAATAGGGAGCCAAGAACTGTATTGATTGGTAATGTGCCAAAATAAGGTATTTAGCGGAGATTATTTCAGAGGATTTTGACAATGAGGTCTTATGTTTCCACTTTGCAATATTCTGAGTATAAATCAACGGAAAGGATAGTAGATAAAACTATTTCTCAGTACAAGGAAGGTAACTTCTAAATTACAAAGCAATTCAGGAAGCTTAATAGAAGCATACTGATGTCTTAGTTTTTTGTTATACTTTCAGTTGAACTTCCTTGCACCTGAAGTAACATCCCAGTATCTCCTCTAGTACTCTCAACACCACTCTTGCCCATCTGCATCCTGCCTGTATTGCTTGAATTGGATTTCCAGTTGCTTTTTTTTTTTTTTTTCCCCCCTCTGTATTTGATCTACTGTTTTGGTCACTTACGAGGTGCCATGAAGACCTCTGTATTGTTTCAACTCTTCAAGATGTATCCAAAGCTTTAATAGTAGCAAGAAAGGCTTGAAAATGCATACTGAAACTTAACACTGCCTGCCCTTGCAAACAGTCACATAACAATTTTGGGAGCTAACATTGATATACTATTACCTGTGTGAAAGGAGAGAGATGGTTTTGGACAAGTGTGGTGCTGGCCTCCCACTCTGACATGTGGCCTGGAAGGTTGCCCCAAAAGGAGTATGTCCTTAAATTCTTAAGAAGAAAGAAGGAAACTGCAGTGTTGTTCTGTATCTATCAAATATTAGTTAACTTGATAGGTTTTAGAAGTCATCTGTGAGTCGGATCCAGAACCACTTTGATACCTTCTACGTCAAAACTGTGGACTGATAAACCTCTTGGAATGAACAGTCGCACTGAACTCTTTGTATCCCTCTCTCCTGTATGTTTTCACTCCCATTAATTTTCTATACAGAGCTTCTGTGTGTATTCCTATACACAGTGTCAAGTGTTGCCTGGTCATGCTCCAAGACTTGCCTAATCTGTTAAGAGACTGGAATGCTGTTAGTGTGTGTACAGTCATGGAGTAGTTTATGCCAGAGAGAACGCTGTGTTCCAGGTTGGTGTTTGGCATGCTGGTCATCCTCTGCAACTTGAAATTGAGATGCCCAGTTAGTGTGCCACTTCTTCAACAGCAAAAGTTAATTATAGAGTTCTCATAAATAAATACACATCACCTGATGTCTTGTTAAGCTGAAAAGCAACTCCTGAAATCACTGCAAAAAAGTTGGTATGGAAGAAGGATTCAACTTCAACACTGGGATTCAAGCTGTCATCTCACTTGATGTCAAAGGTAGTTGTGGTATCTCAGGCATCCCGGTTCATTGGCAAATAGGACAAGCCTGAGCACATATATAGGAGCTCCATCTTAGGAATATAATTTCATGTAGCATCGAACAGGGGAAGGGTGTCCTGCTCCAGATCTACTGTTTCTTTTTACTCTTAAATCAATATTGCTTCTCGCTGTCATCAACTCCAGTGGTCAAGTGCTTAGCTTGCCATTGCAATTAAGGGAGGACCATTTTAGAGATGGTGCTGATCCTACTGTTTGGTTTGGGGTTTTTTATGAGCAAGAGTATGATAGTCTGGCATGAATGTTCACCAAAAATTCACTGCAAATCGGTTGATAGGAACTCCTGACTAGAGGCTTGTTTGCTACAATAAACACTGTCTGGTGTTGGGAATGCTGCTTCTCACAAAGCATGAAGCTCCTTGCTGCAAGTCTCCTGAATGACAAGCCTGATCTCCTTTTTCCTGTGTCATGATCTGGGACAAGACAAAGTTGCAGTTTGTTAGACATCAGGGCATTGCAAATCCAGTAGACTTTTCTGGAGAGGATTATGCTTTTAAAAAAGACTTGTTCTTCAAAATGTTAAAATGTTTTTGGCTGCTTATGTAAAATATGTGGGAGCAAATGGACTCATAAATATTGAAAAATAAATTAATTTGTACATATCCTTAAAGACAACTATGGACTTAAACTCAAAAGGGTTACCTAGTGGGAGTATACCAAACTGGTTTGTTTTAGCCATACCTGATCTTACCACCACTCATGGTGTGGAGCTGCCCACATGCCTCTGTACTTGCTTTTGGACTTAAAAAAAAAATGAAGAGAGCTTTTTCTTGAATTCTCCAAATGTTCTGTATAGTATCATACAAAAATAATATTTTTTCTAAGTGTAGTTATTTAAGTATATTGTCTGCAGGCTGAATTTTCTTACGCATCTTTCAGCATGGTCAAGCTGGTGGAGGAACCATGCTCCATGTTTTCCTTTGACATGGAATTCTTCCTGGACAAGGCAGCTACTACCAACTCACTTTCTCAAAACCACATTTTTTGCTGGACAAGTCTGTCTTTATTTTCTGTGTCTGTATAGCTCTTGCTCTCCAGAAGGGCAGAGGTTCTGTGCAACACTTCTGTGGTTCTATCAAGTGTGTTGAAAAGCCAAACTCACTCCATGAAGATTTTTTGGGTCACAGTGTGTTTCCATGGACAACTACTATTCTTTTACCATATGACCTCCTCATCAGATCCATTCTCAGATACATGCTTATTTACAAGAATAGTGATTAACAGAACCTATTGATTATTATTAATGTATTTGGTGTGACTTCCGAGTCACGTAGCAAATTTGAATGAGCAGTATAGCAGTCCCTGCTGGATACAGTTTAAATCTCATGGGTTCTTGTAGTCCAAGGCATGCTTGCTAGTTACCTACAGCAAGATTTATTATTTCAGCTGCTGGAAAAA
>NW_009660387.1:1332880-1365885 GCF_000708025.1 Charadrius vociferus | reverse complement strand
TTCAGTTACGAGCTGATAGGGAAGTGACAGTAACAGTCACCACCTTACACTGTCACACAGGAATACGAAGCAGCTCAGGATGCACATGTGCTCTCTACTGATGCTACTGTATTAAAAAAAAAATAATTTTCAGGTGTGGAGTCAACATTATGTTTTTAATAGTTCAGTGGACCTGTAACTATAGGGTAAATACTTTTGCGGTAGCCCAGGAGAAACATGACAAGGCAACAATCTTGGATTTGTGTGACAAAGTATAGATATTGAGAAAAAACAGCAAAGAAAAGAACAAGCTAACCAAAAGAACCCACAGGATGCCATTTTGTGTCTTACAAAATATAAATATTAACATTGCATTAATGCTACCTTGCCAGATTTTAGTCAAGCTGCCTGAAATTTGTGGCTATTCGGCATACAAGGGAAAGCAGCATAAAGCAATGCAAACTGACAATAGGTTAGTCAGGGAGAAAGTAGTCCCTTTGTTTAATCTTCCACATTCATTAACAGGGTTTTTTTCTGCATCTTTTTTTCTTACTGCTCTTTTCTTCATTTACTCTGAAGTAGCAGCAGAAAAGCTTAAATTACTAAATTACATTGCTCTTGAAATTGGGGACAAAAAACCTGCAGGGCTTCATTTTTGTATTTTAGCACTAGCCTCCATATTGTCCAGGAGTTCATAATAAAATTATCTGCAATTTGCATGTTCCCTGTACTATCCTCATTAAAGTTTTGAGTGTTGCGCCATGATCTGTGTTACATTTTGACAGTGGATGGTGGTCAAGGAAGTAGGAGAAACTGATCTAAAACCCAAGGGTTTGGGGTTTTTTTCCTCAAAAAAGTCAAATGTTTTTTTCTAGCTATAAGAAAAAACAATACAAGTGTGGAAATAATTGAAACTAGAAAAAGTTGATCACTATGTTGATGAATAAATTGCTCTTCAATCCCAGAAATACCATACTAACTTCGAATGGTGAAGGGAGTAAAGGTGAGCTAATCTAGGAAACGCATTATTATCATGAAGATATTTTTTTCTTTATGAAAGTGTTAGAAACTAGTAATTACTAAATGCTTTAGTTAACTTTACTTAGTATCATTCTTTCTTGCTTGAATCTTATAGTCACTTTTGTCTCTTGCCCTCTCCTCCCCTTGGTTAGCTTGATTTTTAAAACCTGGGTTGTATCTCAAAGGCTTAATGCTTGAATTCATCTGGAATTCAGGTGGTAATTCATAGTTGTAAGAAGTACACACAGCTATCAGTTAAGCAGTAATATCTTTCACTGTGCAGTGTGTAAGCAGAAATTGTAAAATTTCGCTTGAGCAATAGAAAGGTCAAAGGAATTGTTACTTATTTAAAAATAACAAACAACATGTCACAATTCAATCTAAACATGGGAAACCATGAATTTGTATACATAACTTTAACTGTATTTTGAGCTGTTTCATGAAATTCAGATATTGGGTTTTTTTGGATATTGTATAGATTTTCTGTGTAAGAGACACTAGTTCTCTGCATGATGGCATGAACAAACTTACCTGTTTGCTTAAGTTCTACCAGTAGAAGAAGTGACTGTTAGAAGAGCTATCACAGTATCGTATTTTTTGCCTTGTATAGATCTCTAATATTATACTAACTGACAATTTCTGCAGAGTTTGACAAATAAATAATATGAAAAATTAAACTTTTCCAGGAAGTGGTTCCTTTACAGTGCTTTTCTGGTAGTTGATTTTTTTTTTTCTTTAAATGCACCAGTTCCTGCCCTTGGTAGTTTTGGCTGTGTCCATGGGTGTGTATTCCAAATGTGGGCATGCTTTCATTTATGTTAGTTTCAGAAGGTGAGTGTCCACCCTCCCACTAGGAACTGGATGTGGCAGCTTATGACATACCACCTTCCAAAGAAGTCACCCGTTCGACAGAAGATGACCATGAACAAATATCTCTGCTCTTCAAAAACAATGTAAAGAAAGTGAGATTTCTTGCCTTCGTGACTATACAGGACTCTAATACAACTGTTGAGAAGTTGATAATAAAAATACTGTGTTTATATTAACTTGTCTTCATTTTTAGAGTGACAATTTTAACTCCCCTGTAGCATTATAGAATTTGGTAAATGCTGTCAAGGAGGGGAAAAATGAAAAAGCAATTTTGTGTTTCTATGACTAGGTATTTATATGTGTATTGACTTAGTATAAGATGCCAAGCTAATACCTTTGTAGCCTGCTGGTTTTCTGGCTTACAAGTAAAAACAAGTAAATAACATTTCTAAACCAGCTCTGAAGCAAAATTAAGGTGGGGTTTTTTTTGTGTAAACATTTGAAAGGAGCTGTTCATGATGCTTAGCAAAGTAGATGAATGGATATCTTGTTTACTTTTGTAAATCCTAGAACAGAATGCAATATTATCCAAGATACATTATTATCTGATATTTTTGTTTTTCTCCTAACGCAGAGAATGTCACATACTCTTTCTGGATTTAATTTAGTGCTTTATAGACAAATCTTTTCAAGAAAGTATCTGAGAACTATTTATTTTAAAAGCTTCATCTGTTGTGCATGTTGCATTTTGTAAACATTCGTGTGGATGTCTAAAATGAAAATCCTACTACATCTGTCTATGCAGTGACTTTTAAAATACGGTAATTTGCACAAGTAATGGTATATATTAAATCTTGTAATCATATACAGACTCAAGTTTTAAAGGTGCAATTAGCAGAAGGGGCTCTGTGACACTCGGTATGTCTTGTCCAGAGTTAAAACAGTGGCTCGAGAAGCTCTTGTATGCTTGTTATACGCAGACAATGATAATTCTCCATCCTTGTCTAAACACAGTTCAGGATTCCCTTAGAGCAATGGGTGAGTCAGGGGGCATTTCAGATAAAATAAAACGTGATGCTTAAATTTGAAGACTGTTGCTGTAGGGCATGCACCTCTTTATTTCGTCTCTTACATTTGAGAATGTTATCAAAATAAGGTAGCATCCCATCAATTTGATGCATAGGATTCAATGAATAAGGGACAGGCTTATACCCAAAGCATGTAAACTTGTTTATCATGTGTGACTGGAAGATAAAACATGTCCTATACTAAAACACCAAACTGAAATTTGAATTTTTTTTTTCATTAAATTCCTTCTATCAAGAGGTGGATTCTATTTAGAAGCTCTCTAGCGGTTTGCGCTCCATTGTGTCTTCTGCCTGTCAATAAGAGCTGGATCAGGCCTCTAGCTGGGAACATCAGGAGGGCGTGAGGAAGATACCATAAGCTTGACGTTCATAAACCCAAAAGCTATATACCTTTATGTATAGATTTTCCCTTGCTTCCCCCACTCATCCACTGCATTTCACTTGAGAACCTGTGAAACAGGAAATTGCTAGTTTAGGAAGGGTTTGGAGAATTTCCCATCTTAAAATTTCTCGAGGTATGATTTGGTCTCTGAATGTTTGCAGTTGTGTAGTTGTTTGTATAAATATACTCAGTACTTCTAAAGTCAGTGTGTGAGCAGTTCTCTAGTGGTTTTTTTTTTAATCTTGTTTTGTTATTTGGGCTGTAAATGATTCCTGCGGTGGTTTACTCTTGTGAGGAAAGTTAAAATGTAGTGTTTCTGTCCATGGATATATAGTCCCAAACTGAGAAGCCAAGTGAGAGGAAGGGAATTGCCATTGGTCTCAATGGGAGAATAGCCTCTTGGGAAAGAGGGCAGCACAGGGCAGCTTCACAAAGAATGGCCAATATTTTCCAAAGAATTGATATGTTTAAATCAGTACTTTTTCTACCAGCAGTGGCTACACAAAATTTTACTAAATACTGTTACACAACAAAATCAATGTTTCACCAGTGGCTTCTTAGTATCAATAAGAAGTCCCCCGAAGATTCCTCCCTCTCATTTAAAAAGAAAAATAAATCTACATCCCCTATTGAATTCACATGCTTACATGCAAGCATCATAGTTTACCACTTTACTAGAGTCTCCATAGCTGTCTAGATACCATGAAATTATCGATGCAATTGGCACTATTTTAAAGACATCAAAGTTTTGAAAGTACGTGGATACATTTCTTCTTCTTAAGGATAGTCTATATAAAAATAACTGGGGCATAACCTTAAGAAATTTACATTGGTCCTGCTCAGGTTATTGTTGTTCCCTGCACAAAAAGGAGGACAAATACTTTGTTATAAAACTTAAATACTGTAGTTGCTAATCATGTCATTGGCTCTTTTTTAAAGTAGTGGTTGGTTTTGCTTTTATTACATATCCCTTCAGTGCAGGCATGTTTCTTATGAATAATCCCACCTTGCTAAGGACCTGAACCTCCAAGTTACAGAATGCCATCTGAAGACACTTTCAGCTCAGCGCTTGGCAGGATCGAGTCCCATTTTTAATAGATCAGTTCAGATAAGCTTGCAAAGTTTCAGTGCTTATCAGAACTCCTTTATTCAGGAAATTGGGCAAGAAACAGGTTTTCTTGCAAACTCAGTGTTGTTCCCAGTTTCTGTTACATCAGCCCATGCTAGAGGAGACATCCTGCACTGTTTATGCTTCTGCTCTCTCCGAAAACATAATTTAATGCAATGTGCATCATTAGTGAAGAACAAATCTTACCTATCTACTGTTAAACCTCTTTTATAAATCAACTGTATTTTTTCCAGTGTATTTCTATTTAGAGTTATTAATTTTGCAATGTAAATGCTAACTCTCAGTGGTCTGCAAAAAATACAGGGAAAACACAAGCAGGATGATTACAATTCCTGTCTCCCAGTTGGAGGGGTTTGGTTTTGAATATTGCCATGCGTGGGTGTGGTTTGGCAGGGTACAGGAGATGGAGATCATGGCAGCAGCTGGAGAGTCATGAAGAAGCAGGTGAGGAGAGAGCCAAGAGCACGAGGTGGATTTGACCACTGGCTGAATGGTGGCCTTTTCTGCGGCTGAATTCTTGACTAGTCACTTACTCCGACTCTTCTTTCTGTTGCTGTCATAGTTTTCCACTAATGTTCTGTTAAAATTACAAGGAGTCTGTCAAAAAGCAGAAATGATCAGACGGTTGGGGTTTTGTTTGTTTGGGTTTTTTTTTTTCGCCAATCTTAGTCAGACCAATGACTATGATGGCACTTTGTCAAAAATTGCACAGCTGTGTTACCAACCTGAAGGTGCTTCAGAACATGGTCAAGTGACACCTATTCCGTAACAGCAGCCCCAACCTCTGAAGGTCCCTTCCCAGTCACTGTGATGTCACTGTGACCAACCCTGTGCTGCAGTTTGCCCCAGCCATTCCTCAGCGATACCGATTTATCTGTTTACAATGCTATGGTGGAAACTGAGGCAAAGTCATTGAAGGCAACTTGGTGAAAACAAATCAACCAATCAGCGCCTGTTCCCCTCCCCCCCCAAAAAAAAAAACCAACCCAAACCAACAGAAAACAACCAACCACAACATCAAAAAACCCCAAACTTGAGACGGTGGTGAAAGCCACTTCCAGACAACTTTTATGGTAATTATTCACATGCAGTACTGTGTAGCACGGTGAAAAATATTTAAGAATAACATCATTTTAATATGAAATTAAATGCCAGAACAGATGATACGGTGATTGTATTATCAGGTAGCATACTGAATGCAATTAAAACTTGTCTTGTTAATAAACCTTAACCATTGCTGGCTGCTGCTGTGAAGAATCCTGAGATTCTTTTGTGAGGAGGTCCAACCTGTTCGTAATGGTGCCTCAGGAGCTGGTTGACTGATGCACAGCACAGTAAGATGATTGCATCTTGTGCGGTTGACTGGAGATTGCTATCACAGGAGTAAAAACCAAGTTAAAAATTACAAAAACCTGGAATATCTAAAAGCCTATGAGCCATAGAAATTACCTACTACTAACCCCATACTACTTCTAAGTAATTGCTAATTTGGTTGCCAGTTAGTCAGATTTTAAGTTGGGAGAGTTGGACAAATTGCTGTTGGTCTTTATCACGAGCTGTCTTTTTGTACTGTACTGATGCAGCAGCTGTTGCTGGAAATCAAACCCCTGGTCCACACACAAGAAGGAGCAACTCTTTTTTCAGTATAACACTTTTGAATGCTGTGTTACTTGTGTACACATCTCTTCCCTAATGGAGCATGGTCAAAAAGGAGCATGATTCTGCACAGCTGGCAAGGCTAAAAAGGCAACAGCATCTACCAAATGATACAATTGGTAGATTCTACAGGAAAATGACGCACACTCTTCTTTCATTCTAAAGAAAACTCTTGCCAGCGTTTTCTCATCTGATTATTGTTCATACACTTCTTTTTTTTCCCATGTAGTGTGTTTTACAAATGATGTCATTATTTACAGAAACTTTTAGGAAAGAACTTGTATCTTGTATATTAATTCTTAAGTTCATAAGTATAAAGATTATCTTATTGAACTAATCACTCCTTCTTAAGCCTAGCTTCGACATGTTTCCGTTACGCTTATTCAGAACTGTAGGAATCATAGCTAAGATGTCAATTCAGGAACGTGTTTAAACTATCGCTAAATAAACAATAAATACCATAAGGGTTAAGGATTAAAAATGAAACTTTTAACTACTGTCTGCTTGCTTTGCAGCCTTAATACATGGGCTACAGTTCCTGCTCTACATTAACATTCAGAAAGTTTTTCACCATGAACATGTAATTGTTTGTATTAGAGGCTTAATTGTTGTATGCGAAATTAGAATCATGCCTATGGGTATTTAAAACGGAAGAATAATACCAGCTAATGACTTCAGTGTAACTAGTAAAATTACATCAGGGAGAGTATTTCAGATTTTGCAGATTGGCCAAATTTATATTGATGAGAAATATACAAGATTTAGCTCAGTAAAATTTAATGAAACCAAGCATATATTGAGAAAATGAAAGTGTACAGGCTTATTTGTTGCAACGTGTGGAAATTGGTTAAGTTTTTATTTGAGAGAGAAACCAAGTTCTGCTTTATGGAAATTTCTGATTATTTTTCCGAAACATTGTTACTTCTTTTGACGTAAACAGTTATACGGTCTTGCAGATAGGTTTCTTCAGTAAATTAAATTTATTCAACTTGCTGTATCTTCGCAAACAAGCGTATTTCTTTACCAGCAGTAGGCAGAGGCATATTCCTTAGCAGAAAGAACTGCGTCATTTTGAAATACTAGAAGAGTTTCTGTTCAAAGTTCCAAGTTTTTTCTAGAAAAAAGCTCCATGGCTTTTCTGGCTGTTTTCAACTTTGCAACATCCTCTTCTGCTCAAAGATACACACTCCTACTCTAAAGAATTCCCAGTTCATCACGTTGGGTAATGTCAGTCGGCTCTACAATTTGGGCCCCAGCACAATTCCTTTGCATTCGTCATCTGGCTTGCCATGTGAGCTATGATTTGTATCAGAGGTTTTGTTCTAATTACTCCAAGAAGCAGAACTGCTTCTCACTTTTATCCTCAATATGTGGTGTAACAGCATCCTCTGATTTCAGTAAAGTTTTGCTTAATCTAAATTGTTGGATGCTGTAAATAACTTCTTGCTGTGAAAGGTATGAGACAGAGCATTTTGGATCTTGATATTAATTGCAAAGAACCAAGAGATTCAAGATGAAAATAGGATCAGTAGTTTGGACTTCCTAATGAAGATATGAAATCTGAAAAGATTAGCATAGAATTAGTTAGTTAATTAAGTAATTGGTTTATTTATTTATTTGTTTATTAATAGAAGTAGTTGGAGAACTTCCAGTAACATACTGGACACTTGAAAAGTGTTGAAAAAGAGAGCTGCAGATTCAAGTACACCCATGTTTTAATGAACCAGATACAACTTTCAGGCAATCAGTGGATGCAAGAGTGCTCAAATAGAATGAGACGAATCTAAATTTTAAAGTTGGGCAGTTTATTCAGAGACTGAATCAAATTAAGAGTGTGCGTGTATGTTCTACTAGCATAGAAATAGTATAGTGAATGAACACAAAGGTATACCTAATAATGTTATCCGTAGAACATCTGAAAGGAAGTAGAACAGAACAACATGTTTTAACCAAACAGCTCACAAAGCAGTCCTCTGATATATCAAAGCTAATTAGGACAGAGTCCAACAATTACAAAAGATATTTAGTTGTAACGAGATACCCAGCAATGTTTTGTCTTATCTCTTAAACAGATCATTAAAGGCTTCCTGTTATATTTCTTCATGACTTCTTTTCAGGAAAATCTATTGCCCTCTCCTCAGGAGGAGATTGAGACCTACCAGAACAATTCATTTGGCCTAATCCCAGCCACCCCGTCTTCTGAGATCCAGTCGGGGAATAATAATAGCCTGCATATTCTTGCAATAACAGTCTGCTCTGATTGTTGCCTTTCCTTATTTTCCTCATCATGCTATACAACATACGTTCAAAATTTTGACTCAGTCAAATCTGTTGCACACACGCAGGCAAGCTTCTCAATGTATCCGGGAAGTCATCGTAGCACAAAGTTGAGCCATGAGTTTTGCCATAGCAGCAAGTTTGGGTAGTCCCAAATTCCCAAGGAAAAGATAGAAATTATCTGTAACAGTTAATGTTGGGAGAAAAAGGGCTGGCACCATCCGAGAAGTTTCTCAATGTCTTTCTGTCTACACCATCTTTTGCTTTTTTATGATTTTGCATATGATAGTTGCCTGATAGTCTGGGGCACAATCCTTAAACAAACCAGCAGCAACTCTTTCTACAATTAAACAAAGTCTGGATGGAATAGTCCTCCAGCTTCTTATTGGGGGAGCCTTTCTTTCCTCCTGTACATACAAGAAATGGGGGGGAATAGAGGTAATTAGCTAGTCTGTATCCCAGACTGATGCCTAAAGATACTGTTGTTTATTTTTACACATAGAAATCAGTATTTTAAAAATAACTTTTCAGATAAACCTATTCTCATGCTCTCAGTTGGCCCTTTCTCTTTAGTCCTTTCTTGGCCTTCCTCCACAGCCTTCTAATGGAAATCACTATACAGTTCTTGTTCTCCACTCAGCCTTTGGATTTCTAACTCAAATTTATAACTCTTTTTTTGAGGAAATGTGTGCTCTACAAGTGTGTTTTTCCAGGCTTCCTCCTTGTCACACTGTAAAATTGATGCAAAGCATGGGCTGTCAATTTTCTAAGCAGAGGAAGAAATTGTATAATCTCTCTAGAACAGATGCTTCATTGCCACTTGACCTGTCTACAATCCACTGTTTTTAAGTCCTATTCATAGGTAATCTTACTTTTTAATGAAAAATGTTTTCATCTAGAAAAAGGCGGATAAAGTCTATGTGGTTCTTGTGTGGGTTTTTGCCCCTGCTTTATTTCAATTTATTCTTCAAAAACAAAGCAACTGAATATAATATTTAAAAATCAGCTTGTTTTCTGAAATCAAGTGAACTTCATCCAAGCTCAAAATCCTGACAGTCAGATCTAACATTTGCAAGTACACACTGAAGAAAAATATTTTGACATCTAGGCTGTCAGATAATCTGTCAGTAACAGTTATATCATTCAGGGAGAGAAATGATAACTTCCAGAGTAACTTATTGGGAAAATAATACATTTACTGCTGTGAAATACCCTACTGGATAAGTAACTGGAAAAGTTACTTAGCATTTTTGCAGGGGAAGCGGTTGGCTTCAGAACATGGGTTATTCTCTTGTGACAGAAACACAGAAAAAGAGCTAATTGCCAGAAATCATCAACAAAGAGTTGCAAACAGCAGTATGCTCACATATGTTTAGGAACCCCACGCTGAAGGATGTAATGCATAGAGAAAAGGGAAGGAGTGCTCAGGATCATACTCCTTACAGAGGAGGCTCGTGGGGCACTAAGGGTCGTACACCAAGTGCTCTACTTGGAATAATTTTTAAAAGCTAGAGAAGTTCTTAGCACTGCTGAGCTGTGCCTGGAAAAATGGTGCTGTCTTTGGGCAGAGGTGTTTCCTGGCACGATGCGATGACTGCTCTGTAGAGTTTTCACAGCTGTTGGTTTTGCATCTTCCAATTTTGCTTCACTGACATTTTTCATTTTTCTTTGTCTGTTAAATAGTAGTCTTGTTTCAGCAGAGAAATGTCTGAGCATTGTGTGTAATGACGGTAATAATCATTTCCAAAGTGCTCAGAGGACTAAAGCCCAGGTTCTGTTGGCTCGCATATTGCTGTTAGATGGTATCTGTCTGAGGCTACATGGTGTGTCTGCTTTTAATCTGGCATAGTTTGCGTCCCATACTGATTTACACATCAAGTTTTAAGTATTAATTGTGGCTTCTTGGAAAGAAAATTCATTTTATCATGTAATTAACAAATAGTAAAGTTGTTACGCTAGTTATTGCTATTGTTGGCAATGATGACAATAAAAGACATGATTTTGCAAGAGTAAGCAAGACTAGGTCCTATAGGAAGACTGGCAACTTTAAAGATTATTCAGCAATTAAAGAAAGGTGTTTGTAACATAGGCAATCTCAGCTTTCAAATTCGTCTTAACTCTGCCTGTAATTAGTCAACCAAGTCTCATTGGAATTTACCTTTCCCTTGATGGTTAATGCCACTAGCAGTGCTTTGTTCAACTGCTTCTTCCAGAGTCTTTTTCAGTGCTTTTCCTGATGCAGATGTTTTCCCTTTTCAGATAGGCTAAGCCATTAGATTCAGCTGATGAAATTTACTCTGTGTTCTGAGTCACCGGTTAGAAATTACAAAATAAAATATGTAAGACATGATCTTAGATTGCTACATCTTGCCACATCTACATCAACCTTTTATTCTGTTGTCTTTTTTAGTGGAAAGACAATGTAACAAATTATTGTGGAACTTCCTTGTTTTATTATTCTCATTTATCTTCAGTGAAACTAAAAAATGAAAAACTGTTGCCATATTCATCTTTATGTGTCCTCCTTATTTGTTTTTCTGTATTTCCTCTTTTTCTGAGGCAAAACAGAAGAGGGGGAACGAGAAGGCTGGGGGTGAAAGAAGGAAAGGATAAAAGAAAAGCAAAACAAAGGAGAAAATAAAAAAGTTTTGATACTTTTTCATGGAAACTTTTAACTTGAAAAATATCCTATTTAAAGGGTTTGCATTTATTCCATATGGGATAAGATAACAGTAGTTTTGTCTTTCTTAAAAAAAAAAAAAGTCTACCATTTCTAATGTAAATCAGCATAGCTCCACCAAGGTCGATTGAGGACAAGTTACGCAAACTTTAGCCACTGTATTAGTCCATACTTAGTATGTTTTAAAATACTTCATCCGAGTTGACAAGATGTGCATATGGTATCTGAGTTACCAGACTGAAGGGCTGTAGCCTTTAGCCTTCAGCCTTCCTCTGTCTTCGCCGTCGTATTTCACTCCCGATCTTACGGCATCAGACTTAGATTATCAGCCCTTTTTTGTCAATAAAGCATCCAGCATATTAAAATGTTTTGTATAAATTATAAGAAATTTGAACTCATTTCAACTAAAAAACGATATATTTTTTGCAAAATCGTAGCCAATTTTAAAAATAAACTGTTAAGCTTTTTGAAATTATTGGGAATGTAGTCATGATTTATATGCAGTTATCTTCGTATCTGTCGAAAAAACCTGACAAGTTTCTATCTCGCATTTCATAAATCAGATTTTTCTGTATACAAAGCACATGTCAGAAATTAGTATCTAAACAACATGCCAATTGGCTTCTCCATGTGGCAGCTTGTAAACAAAAATATTTGGAGACTGCATAGTTGTGACACAATGACATGTAACACAATGTGCAAACACCAGTTATTTGGAAGTACCCTGAAAATAAAATGATAGACCATGCTTGCTTTGCTGTGTCACAGTTCAGCTGGTGGAACTTTCCAAATTCAGGTGGTACTGTTGTTTTTGCCAAATAGATGTACTGAACGGTTAAATATTTTATTAGTGACCTATCTTTGTATCAGAGCGATATGTCAAAACTGACATGGTGTTTTGTGTGTTTATCTTTAAGCTATTTGGATTATTTTTTTTCCCCATATTGATTGTGTTTCGATCAGAGACGAATTCCGGTTGTACTAAAATCAGCGAAACATTTTCCATTAGCTTCAACGGGATCAGGAATCAGCTGTCAGAGGACAGGGAAAGAATACTGCTGCCTCCTGAAGCTGATCTAAAACCGCGCTGTTGCCAAACGGGGAAGTCACATTCTTGCTTCCACCGATGGCCATATTTCTGGTTGCATCTTTCACGCAGGCCTAGCGATCGTGTGGCTGTGCAGAGAGCAAGATCAGCTTGCTGATCCTCCAAAGAGTATCACAGGAAAGAAAAAAGTGATTCATCTTGTGATAGTTGCTAGGGCAAACCGTGTCAGCTATTGTTCACATAGTACAGATTCCAATCAATATCCATGAGATACGTAAATTCAATATGATAAGAACTGAGAACACAAAATTTAGTACTGCTAAGGTATTTTATTTTGTGAAAACCAAAACAAACGGGCCGAGTCTTGTGGAGGAGATGTAAAGGCGCATTATTACATTTTTTGAATATAATTGCAACTGGAAAAGGCTAAAGAAAATCATGTTTAAAGCAGAAAAGGTTGAGCAGGATATAGAAAGAAAACTAGAACTAACCAAAAGTAGTTCTTATCTGACTGAATGTCTATTTAAATAAGCATTGCAGCGCAGAAGCTTTCAAGCATGGTTGAGGATCATCAACAGGCCTAACATACTAGTACATCATAAAGTACAGTGCATAAAAGTGATTTAAAAACCCCAGGCATTTTGATTATTACTTAGTCAATTATGTAGATTCTTATAATATTTTATCCGTTTTTTGTTTGTTGTCAAGCCTGCAAATATATTAAACATTAATAGGATCCTCTCTAAAATTATTTCTTGTTGTTTGTTTGCTACTTCATCTAGTAAAATAGTCTCACATTTATGTTTATATGTCTTGTTATTTTTTGCGCCACATCCATTTTTGTGACATCAAGAAATACCAAATTAGAAAAATACCATTAATGAACTGTGCAAAAGGTAAGTAGCTTTCTAGTGTGGTGACCAGAGGGAAAAAAAAAAGCTGGGTTTATTCCCCAGAGATTCCCATAAGTTAAAGTAATCCTGGAAATATCTGAACCTAGCATCCTTAATTTGCTTTCATAGGTTTCAAAATCTGTCTGTTACTTTCAGCCAAACATAAACTAATAATGGTTCCAAATGCCTATATCCTATTTAATTAAAACAGAGTAAGTTCTTTCTGCTATCTCAACTAAGGGATAAAAAACAGACTTTGTAGGGTGAAGGCCAGACTCCAGATTCTGATGTTCCCAAAACTTCTTTATTTCAAGAATTTTAATAACGTCTTTATTGTTTTCCTCCTATTAATATACTCTTTGGTGTTTTCTCTTTACAGTAGATGTCAGGAAACCTGGATTATGTTTCTGTCTAAGGGGTTTTTTTGTAGTTGAAATGTTCTTTTGCTCCTTTTTAAAGTCAGACTATCTTTCTAGTGCCTTTCTGCAGACTTTTTGTAGTTCAGACTTATTTATTTGATTGATAGATAGTTTTGCATACAATTTTGTATTCCCAGTTATGCGTCCTTTGCACAGCTAGTTTTGTAATTATTTCAAAAGAAGAGAACAAATTTGAAAAATTGAGCAAACCTATCCAGTGATATGAGTACTGAATAGAGAAACACAGGATTAGTCAGCAAAGTGAACGTGGCAAGTAAAATATAACTGGGTCTTCAGTGGAACATTTGACAATGTGTCGTTCTGTTTTACATGGGTGAGCAAAGGTTACCTGGAATGCAAGTGCTCTCCTAAACTGAGGATGAGGATAAATGTCTCAGGCTGGAAGGAACACTGGGGGACATGGAGCACTGCTCTGTCCTATTTGGTATCTTGGTAAGTCATTCAGAAAAAAAAGGAAGTTAGTTGATTATTATCAATTAGCATGAATTCTAACATGCAAACACCAGAGGAATGCAATAATGCAAATGCAGGACTGAAAACAACAGGCGACAGAATTCTTTGCCAAGTGCGACTTGGTGCTGCTAAGGCAATGTGATGAAGAACAATGCTGTGCCAGGGGAGGGACAAACCTAGAGCAGCATCGGCAAGCATATACAGCAAAAGACCGATGCAATTTTGAATAGCAGAGATACGATATAAGAGACCAACTTGTATTGCCGCCTTTTCACAAGACTTTTGCGATCACATTTGAAATACTGACTTCAGTTTCATATCGACAGCAGAAAAATAACTAGGGGATTTACAAAAGAGCAGAAAACTGACAGGGAAATCAAAAGTTATGATTTAAACAGTAAGATGTAAGAAAAAAAAACAAACAAATGAAACTGTTACTGATTATCCTAATTAACAATCTCTTGAGGAGTGGAGTGGAGTTAGTAAGCTCCCTAAGGTTTGGATCCCAAGGTTTGACGTTATGTGTTTACAGTTTCAGAGATTAAACTTGTCAGCAAAAAAGGGAATATTGTCCATGTTTCTTGTGCTTCCTGGTTATCCCAATCCCCAAATTTGCCAGATGTTTATATGTTCTTCTAAAACAGGTTTAAATATTCAGGACTGATATACAATTGAAATACATAAGCTGAGGAAGGCCTACAGCATCAAGAAGAGAACTAGAGTGCAACTCATTAAATAAAATGAAAGAAAATAGATTAAATTTAAAAATATAAGATTCGGGCTAATTATTAGCAAACATTTAGTTACTGATGTCTACGTGGCAGCATAAATCATTGCTTTGAACATCTGAAACTAGATAGGAAAAGACATGGAAAAATCAGTGATTAATTCTGTATTGGTTGGATGTATTAGGATGACTAATAAAATAGGTTTTTAGTATCTGAAATCTGTACTGCATCCAGGAAATTGAAACTGCATATACATGCATGCAAGGGATACCAGAATTTGACTCTATAATTGGTAAAATCCAATCACTTCCATTTGGCAAGACAATCCCAAAGCGTTCTATGCTGCATGAGAATGAAGACTATAAACAAGTAATGTATTTATCTTTAAATAAATGGGAAAGAGTAAATTTTCCCATATTCCTAAATGCTCATAAATCATTGCGATTTACTGTGTCAGTCTTATTTTTCAGTTCTGCCATCTATTTCAGTTCAGTTTAAAAGCTGTACATATGGAGAGACTGACTAGAAGATACTCAATCTCTGGAAACTCAAATCTGATGGAAAAAAAATTCTGTCGAGCTTACCCCTCTACCTACAGGAAGAAGTGGCAGCAGTTTTATTTAAGCATTGTCCCAGTCAAAACAGCATTCTGTTTATTTAAAATCAGGGTCTATGGGACTCAGCTACACCTTTGTATAAAGAGGTATGTTGAGGATTCACTGGAAGGAATGGAAGTAATGGGTCAATAGGAACATTTTACGTAGTTTTGATGCTGCAGAGGTGGGGAGGTGAGTTGGAGGTTACCCTGTCATAAGAAGGGACCAAGAAGCAGACAGGACCGGTCATCAGTTAGTATTTCTGCTGACCAGAGTGCTGGGAGTGAATAGGGAGATCAGAACAGAATTTCAGCTTTATTATAGTGAGTTTTCTATAAAAAGCTCCCTTTTGATGTCTCTCTCTCGGTTTCATTCTGCTCATTTTTCATATCAAAGCTAGAACTTCCTTTCCCTGCAATTACTCCATTTCACATCAGTTTGCGGCACAGTGAATTAACTCTTCCAAGCCAGGAGTCGATAACGTCTTGCTTCAGGAGGTGCCTAATCACTGTGATGAATTGTCCTAAAAAATCACAGACCTTTACAGATGACATTTTCATTTGCAGTAAGTTGAAGATGGGTTTAGCAAACAGCTGCTTTCTACAACAGCCAGGATTAGTCATCTTATTCTTACATCAAGTATACAGTAGTTATTTTAAATGGGGAATTACGAAAGAGCCAAATAATTCTGGATTATTGATCTATTTGTCTGCTGTGAGGTTGAGTGAAAAATCTTTTGCTCTGTTGTTCTTAATTCAGATGCCATTAGTGTAGAGGTTGCTGTAGGTTCACTATGAAAGAAATTGATATAATGCCCACAGTGCTGAAAAAAATGTTTCTTTTCAAAATAAAAATAAATGGAAGTTAGCATAGAAAAAAAATGTGATGTTTGGTAACTTAGAAACCACAATGTTTTACAGTAGCAACATCAATCAGAAGCTGCTATAAAACATGGCTTAAGACCTTGTGGAATTGTACTTAATACTTTAGACATAAACAGCCTAACTACAATGTAATCAGTAATTACTACCCCTGTCTTCCAAAGGATCTGTTTGCACGTATTTTCTTTGACTATCATCATAAAAGATAGACTAGCTCAATTTTATGTGTGGTATAAATATGCTTTTTCTGATTTCACAATAATTGCCTGTGATCGTTTAATTTGTCATTGTGATTGAGGTCTTTCCTCATTTACACTTCCAAAGTCCTATTGACTTGATGTAACAGTAACGTATTGTGTAACTATGAAAATTAGTGCAGGGTATGGCGCAGTAAATAGCATTTTCAATAGAAAGTGGAACATATATTGCCCTTATGTGTACCCAAGTAATGGAGAGTGCTTTGTAGTAATTTCTACAGTATGTTTTTCTATATTTAGAAAAGATATGTTTATGTGTTATAATATATGTTATAATATATGTTAATTATGTTTTTCTATATTTAGAAAAACAACGTGTCTTACAATAATGAATAAGAAACTGCAGAAATCTTCCAGCTCAGTGCAGGTGTTAACAGCTTTTTTGCCTCTTTCCGGATTTATGTGGTGCCAGTTTGCATAGTGGACGAGTCACCTTCCAGCACGCACCTTTCGGGGGTGCCCAGCTGAAGCCCTCGAAGGCAGCTGCCTCCCTGCATCACATCACGCTCCCGTTACATCCCCGTTCTCGCTCCTCCACTCTACTTTGCTGCCTGTTTTAATTTTTTTCACCTGAAGAGCAGAAGCAATTTAGCTTTTTAATTTTACTACTTTTTTAAAGAATTCATCGTGATTCTCTTCGTGGCTGCGTAGTTCTAAATGTCAGTTTGAAACCAGGCCAGAAGGTGTTCTAGCCTGATGGGAGTAGCCAGCAGTGGGCTCCGGCGCTTGGTTTCCCAACCAGGTCTACGTGGCCGTGCTCACAGGGGACCACTGGGACAGAGCATCGTGCCTGCCTGACCAGGCGGTCTGGCGTTGGGTAGCCTTCTGGGGGGCAACAGGCAGAAAATTTCTTTAAATAAAGTTTGCTCAGTGTAAATTAGAAGCAATTTGTTTTCAAAATCCCCCCTTTATGGGTCCCTTGCATGGAAACTGCTTATGTGTTTTACCTATGTCCGCATGATCCCAAGTGTGAAATGGTGACCCTTGGTTTCTCTCTGAAGTTCAATAATGTCCTTCCATTCCTTATTTCAAGTTTAATCACAGTCTAGCTCTAGATACAGACCTCCGCACTGCACAGGAATCTCAGTATGAGTCAAGAATTTGAAGAGATTTTACAAAATGCTATTCAAATTCTTTTGACGTCAGCATAAATTAATATGCAGAAGTGAAAAGACATGATGCTATATGTTAAACAGTGTTTGTACAAGACCGCTCTTTCGTGAACACAGTTAGTCAGAGCAGACTGTGTCGCTGCTGTATGTGTAAGGTACCAAAGGACTTTTTACAGGCTTTGTTGGAAAGAAAAATTCCTATCTTATTTTTTCTCTATTCTGTGGAAGATGCCATTTATTTTGTAAACAGAAGGCAGCTGTTTGCAGCACTAGACATTAAACGAGGAACTCTTTTAAAAGATTTATGTTAACTAAGAGCATTTAATAAGTTCACAATGCGAGTGCTAATGAATGAGTTGATTTTAATGTGTGTCACATTTCACTGTAGAAACATCCTTATGTTTTGTCTACCCACATTTTAATTTTCTCCTCAGTTGACATTCCCAGTAGGCAAGGCCAAAAGTAAACGGGGCTATCCCATACTACCAATCCAGATAGAGAGACAGATTAAAAAAAAGAAGGAGAACCCTGGGATGAATCTGAGCCAGCTGAGAGGACAGAGAGATGCCTGAACCTGAAGCAGGGCTCCCCGGCTGGTGATGATGAAGCACACCCCAAAAGTATGATGGAGTGGTCAAGGTGGGCACTTGCTGGAAACCAGCCCAGTGAATTTCAGGCTGAGAAAGGGAGACGTGGGAGTAAAAAGCAAGGAGGGAGAGTGGGGATCAGTTTTTCATCAGATTTTCTGGCCTCTTGGATTTGCCAGTCCTGTTTGGCAATGGGGAAGTCGCCCGTTCCCTGCTTCTTTACGCTCACTGCCAGATCGGCTTTATGTGGCGAGGTGGCAACATTGCTCATTGTGGGACAAATTTGAATTCTTTGATTTTAGTATCCTAACTTCACATTTGCCGGGTAATTAAAAACAGACAAACATGCGTGCACAGGTTAAAATACAGCAATGTATTCATAAGTGTAACTGAGCTGTGATTAATTCGTCACATTTCATTACAAACTAATAAAAATCCATTACAGGGCAATGAATGGATCCTGCTAGGAGCAGGCCCGTATCGCCTCTGTTCTGCATCATCTGTACAGCTTTGCAAAGCATGGGCAAACGCTAACAGGACGACTTGGCAGTATTTCATACCTGTGTTGCACATGTGAAAGTGACAGTGCAAGCTGTAAGAACATTTAGCATCAGAATACCAGCAGACCTTTCAAGTCTGCCGTACACTTCTGCCTCTGTGGAGGATGACGGCATTCCTTCTGTTTCCGAGATAAAGGGATACTTGCTTTTCTCTCCTTTTCTTCAAAACAGACACTACAGGGACAGAGGGATATTATCTTCTTGCCAGTGGCACAAAGGCAGCAGCTCAGATACAGATTACCTCAGAATTATCCTTCCTGACAAATAGGTTGTGAAACCATCGCTTAGCCTCTTACCGGGTCCCAGCCCTGCATTCGCCCAAGGAACCCCGAGCAGCCGCTGCCTTCCCTCCACCACTGACTACAGGTACGCATTTTCCTTTCCCTTTGTCACCCTGTGCATTTCAGGGTATTTCAATCCATCTAGCGCAGGGTATGTAGCTGCATAGAGCAAGCCCAGCTAGAGGGCTTTATCTGCTACTTGTTCGGTTAGCTCAGTTAAACACAGAAGCACCTGCCAGCTATTCCACCACAGCCACAACCCATCTGCCTGTAGCTCTAGCTAAGGAGTTCTTCTGAAATACCCCTTCTGTGCTAAATATACTGATTCCCTGATGGCATCTTGCACCATTTGCTCCTGCCCCCAAATTCATGCAACGGTAGCATCCAGTTTGGCTCCTCTAACATTTGGGGAGGCAGGGAAAGGCACAAAGAGGGGGGAAAAAAAAGGTATTTTTAGTTCCTTTTATTGCATGTCAGTATGATCACTTTCTGGTTTCAAAGAAAATGTAACTGAAACCCAATGTGGTTTTGGAGTAAGGAAAACGTTAGATAAAAATTAACATTTTAAATCAGGGAAATTATTTGTGAATTAAAATACTTTCTTCTTGTGGCTTTGCAGAATCACCTTCCCTTTGCCTTCAGGGTAGCCAGAACAATTTTCAGGGCAAACCAATATTTTAACTCTTGTTCTTCCCAAAGAAAGCTAGTAGGTGGCTTTCTGTCTAGGAGCTAAACCAGAGATTTGCCATAGGGTTTAGCTGCAGTTCAGCTTTGGGGAGGCCACCATCCTGTCCGTCCTGCTGGCTCCCACCAACAATGGGCACAGGGTGCCATGTAGCAGACATAGGGATAGTGTTATACCAAAGCTCTTACAATACCTGCTTTCCTACTGATCATGCTAGAAACATAGCCTGCAGCAAACACAACTTCATTTTCATAAAAGAGTGATCCAATGCTTTAGACTAACAACGCATGGCAGTGTCTCCAGTTGGCTCTTCTGGCTTCTACAACTCAAAGGGACACACTGAGAATATTCAACAGGAAAACATCCTGTAACAAACTCAACATTGTTTTTTATTTCTTTTTAAAGTTGCTTGTCTTTTTGTTATAACAGCCAACTAAGGGAGAGGTTTCTGTTCTTTGGTTTGTTTAACAAATACAGCCAACATTATACTCACTTTCAGTCTTTTGGACAACTGGAGCTAGCAATGTAAGTGTGCCATACCAAGCCAAGCAAGGAAGGGCTTTAAGATATGCCTGGTGAAAAAAACCTGCTTCTCAGCCCTCCCTTCAAACCCCATCTCTGCCTGTCCCTGTGTTTGTAACCTACAGCCTCCATAGGGTAGGGAACGATGGCATTTGTTCCCTTAGGTTCGGGATGAGTTTGAGGGACTCTGTTGTTCATTGAACCCTAGAAAAAGGAATTATTTTCAGCATGATTTCCAAAGCAGAAGAGTAATTAGGGTTGGTTTTGAATTTTGAACCAGGGAAAATATGTTGGAAGGGTCCAGGCTGTGAAAGCGTTGGTTGGCAGCAGCCCACGCCATAGAGGCAGCGTTGGTCTGCCCTTGCTCGTGGTCTGCTCACGCCACCATCTGCGGGGCCCAATAAAATCCCAGAGACTGCAAATCTAAGACACAGGAATGGGGCTGTGTCTTTTCTTGATGCGTTTCCCTGCTCTACGCCCCTTTTTGGGACAGAATGGCTTTCAGCTTCGATCCCTTCTGCGGCCCTCTGGCAGTGCAGCAATGCAAGCTGCAGCGCTGGCATGAGAAGGGCCGGGAAGCTCCAGCAAAGGGTTGGGAGCAAGTGGCTGCTCTGGGGGGACAGACACCATGTAGGCCAGCTTCCCTGCTGGAAGCGCAGCCTTGGGAGGCTGTGTCGGTTCCCAGCCTCAACTCCCTGGGAGCATGGAGGCCTGTGACTTTGGTCCTCTGGAGAGGACAGTTAGATGTGGAGAGTTTGCAGTTAGATGTCTGCGGGTTTTTTACATCTTTTGCACTTCACCGTAATGTACTTGGACCAAATCCAATGCAAAGCCAGGAACACAACTTCCCATTCCTCAGTCAACAACCGTGACAGAGTTCTTCATTCACACTGCCTTTCAAACCCCATGCTACGATCATATAATATCCCAAAACTCAATGATCGGCAAAAGATATTTCTGCAGGCCAGGAAACATGGAGCAGGAATTCCCACAAAGGAATCCTTCAGAAAAAAATACCCATTATTATTTTGTACCTAGCTAGCCCTGATCACTATGGGTTTGAGTTTTTCATTCTTTAAATTATTTATCCTCTTTAATTCTTTGTGAGAGATGTTGCAGCAAATGCATGGTGAGCCCACCTAACATGATGTAGGAGGTCAGAGACAAAATAACACCTGAACGCAAATCCCAGACTGTGGCTTTGACCACTGGGCCAACTTCCTCTATAATCTTGCTGGATTATGGAGAAAAATAAACAGTTAATTTCACCAATAATCTAATAATACATATTTTACATTATATGTATTTTTATATACACAGACACTCACACACAAACCAAAAATGCATGTACATTTATTTCAGGTAATATTTATAAGCTAATGGCATTTATATAATATATGCATGGGTTATATAACATTTAAATTATATATATGTGTATGTTTTCAAAGTGCATTAGTATGACACTTAGTATGACACACTGTCTCTCACTGCAGTATTAGTATTTTCTACTTCTCCACCCCTGTTCATTTCTTATTGCAACCCACAAGAAAGCAGCTTCATCAGTAACTTATTTTGGCTGACATGCACCTATAAATGTGTAGCATTTATTTGCCATATTGCTGTTCACAAGATGTTGTCGCGCTATTGCACTCCTTTGTTTAAAGTTCTCCTCTGAAAGGCTCTCCGCAAGGGCTGTGTAGGAGGCTTTGCAGCAGGGAGGTTTGAAATTGTTTTTCCAAAAATTATTCTGAAAAGTCTGTCCTTTTCAAGGTCTTGGCCAGCTGCACAGCTATTTTCCTCTTTTTATTTTCTTTACTGCTGCAGCACCAAATAATAGTCCCTATCTAATATTTTACATATAAAATATACAGTTGAATCTCTACCATATACTTCCCTCTTTAGCAGCTTTTACTGGGCACTGAGGCACTTTCAGCAATTCTCCTTTTGCCAGTGTAGTATTCAGTCCCTTACAGACCAGCTAATTTAGGGACAAATTTTACCACCATTACACTCATCGCGCATTCCTTATATTGCATGTAGTCCCCCAGATGCCAACAGGTCTCTCATATTTATGGAGTAAATCAACACTATCTACGTCAAAACCTAGCCTTCAGCAGTTGTCTCTTGCTCACCTGTAATGCCAAATAGCCTCACACGGGATTTCCAGGAATACTGACCAGCCAGCAGTCCCCCAGCAGAAGATTCCCTCCAGTTTTGACCATGGCCATCGAAAGGACAACCACACCTCCCAGCACCGGTAGTCTGCACGGGGTCTTACACTCAGCTCGCGTCAGCAGAGAAAAAGCACTAGACGTTGACTTACAGCCAACCTTTTTCACCAAATGTAGTAAAGTAGGTGTTTCATGGGGTTGGCAGCCAGGAGTTTGGGCCTACGCTCCTAACGGATAGGAGTTAAATGGCCCACAAGTGAAAATCCTCATCTGCTTCAAACTGTGCTTGTTCCTGTGTTCACGGAGGTCACAAGTATCCTACTCAAAACTCGGCACTGATCTGGTTCCTGCATACCTCTCTAGGCGATTTGATCATCTGAGCAGCGACAATTGCCTCAGCCTGTTCACCCAGGAAACCGACCGACGTCCAAAAGTCCTTGGAGGATCTGTCCTCGGTTATGCTGTGGCACAGTGCATTTTGCGTGAAGACAGGAGCAGCCTTAAGGTTTTTGTATATATTGACATATAGGTGAAAAAGTGCATACTTTCCCTCATTTCAGGCACTTGGACTATAAATCCATAGAGAACTTGAATAAACATAACTTTCTCAGTATGTAAAAAAGTTCAGACTGTGGAAAGAAGACATTTCCGAGAAACAGATTTTAGTCTTTGAAATAATTAGACTGAGCTGAACAGATTTTTGGCATTATTTGTAAGCCAGTCATTGTTCAGCCTTTGTACTTAGAAGAGCAATTATGACTCCTTTGGAAACATCCTTAGTTGAACTCTTAAAATAATAAAAACACTCCTCCATAAGACCACATCAACATATGTTTTTTGTAACAACAGCACAAACAAATCACCCACTCATCAAACACATTTAGGAAAAAGACAGGAACAAACAGAACAAACAAATTTTCTAAAGATTACTTACTAGTCCTGATCAATCAGAAGAAAAAAAAAAGAATCTAAATTGAATTCAGGAACTGCCTATGGGATACAGAATACACATAAAATATGCAAAATGCAAATAAGCAAAACCATAAAAACCACCAAACACTGCAAAGCGAAGTTTACAGATAATATGCTGCAAAGTTGTATTTCAAAAATATTGAGCTGCTGACGCCCAGCTTTATGATCCGCTCACTAGGTTTACTTTTTAACTTTGCTGATACATCGTGAGTAAGCAAGAAAAAGATCAAGTACATCTACACCGGTGATCATTATCAGAACATCCTCCCTGGCTTCACCACTTTCCCGGTAACTCCAGGGTGAGGTCCCAGCTGAACAAGAGTTGGTGGGTGATGTGTATCTCCGCTGTAGTTCCTGCTGGTTGACACTGCTGCGTGGTGACCACATGGGTGTTAACTGTTTTGAGATGCATGGACCCCTGTCGCCTTTCTGTGGCTCCAGCCAGCTTGGCGTAGCTCTGTGGTGCATACCGACGAGTTAGTATCATTTCAGAGAAGCGGAGTGCCAAAGCACATCTATCTCAGCCTCTGGAGCTTAACGCTAACACAGAAAATAGCCTGGCAACATAAGCATCCACGCTTTCCAGGAGCCTGGTCTTGGGGCAGAACTGAGAGCATCCACCTCTTTAGAAGTGTGGAAGTTCAGGTAAACGGACACGGAAAGGTTTCAAACTATACGTAACTCCTGATCTTACCTCATGTAATATACAGAAATGTACGCGTACACACACATATAGAAGGCTTATACCTTTTCATAACTTCAACTTTCTCACAACTTTTGAGCACCTTTTAGGTACTAGTCAGGTTTTTCCAGAGCCTGGAAGGACTCCCCTTCTCCTTTGGATCATGATGTCTGTCTCTGCTTCCTGCATCTTTTTATGCATATGCTGCAGACCATGCCCAGCAGCTGCTTCTCCATAACCTCTTCCTCTGCCAGGTGATGTACGGATCCATCCTCCTGTGTGACCTGCGTCCCTGCAGCACATGTACGACTTCCTGGGGCTGAGCACTGAGAAACAACTTGGCTGCCCGCAGCGGCCAGCGCAGCTTCCACACAACTCCCTGCCAAAACTTCAGCCAAACCTTGGTCTACAAGAAAAAAGGAGCAAACAAGCTCCACATTCAAAATGGGGTTTGCCATCTGACAAATACCCAGGAAGAGCCCTCGGTATGAAACAAAATTTAAAAAATGAACACGAGCAGATTCCTCCAAGAAGCGATCATGCATGCATGTAGGTCTTTTCTCGCTTGCCCTCTTCCGACTATGTGTTTTGTGAATAGAAGAATAGACTAGAAAGCTCTACGTGCTGGTTTTGATTCCAGCTGAAAGTGGACCAAGCAAATCTCTCACACTTGCCATCCTCCTCCGAGTAACTCTAGACGAGACGGAATGAGAACAGCATTGAAACACTGATGGCTGAAATGGAGCCTTTGCTACCACGCTCTCACTGTTGGTGCAGCCTGTAGGACCGGGCAGATAGTATCAGCGCCAGGAAAGACATTGCAACCGAAACTTCTGTAGATAGAGCCAGAGTGTCTTGCTCGTTGTCAATGCAATGAATTAACGACAGGAAGAGAAACTAGGTTTCCTCTTCTAATCCCTCCCCATGCCATTTTCAGGTTCAATCAAACTCAGGGTTGCTGCTGCTACTGATGTGTAGCTCAGAACGATGTCCCAAATAGCTTCAGCAGACGGCACCGCCTCTGTCCTGCCATGTGCTGACAGATCTGCAGAGTAGTGCTTGGTCTCCTTTTGCGGGGCGTAGCTCTCAGCCTGCAAAAATCATTGTCGAGTCCTTGGAGAGACGGTAAGCACTGAAGATGATCAGCGGTGGTGACTCACAGTGGGTGGAATACTTCCACGGAAACAAATACTAATGAAAATCAGGGGGAAAAGGTGAACATTATCTGTCTTGGAGCAGTTTTATCAGAGGCAATGGCTGCTTTCAGTTTTTGTCAAACTGCGTTACTATTTTATAAGAAATCAAGTACTTAAAAAGCGGAAAAATTAATAGTCCTACTGGAAACAATGCCGTGATCTAGTCTACTTTATTATTATTGAGCTTTGAAAGGTAACTAAATGACGGTCTGGTCCTTTGGGGAATTTCTCAAGACTTAATCTTTGTTATAAAGAAATTATTTAAATTTTATTTGACACTGCCATTGTGAAGTTAGGAAAAGTCTTGGTTACTCTCCACTGTTACTCTGTACGAGTGCAATAAGAAATGCCTCTCTGACATCTCAGTCTGTCTCCCCAGCTGCCAGGGGCCTCAATCTTTGCAGGAAAATTACCCTTGAAAAACAAATCCGGTTCTCTTCATCTCAGGGCCGCTAAAGTAAGCTGGTCCTTTGGCCAGAGAAATGTTATTTTGAGATCTGCATCTAGGAAGGGGATACAGCCACAGGGAAGGGAGCAGCTGGCGGCAGCCCATACTCCGGGAATCTCATGTTTGACTGTGTTGGCCATGTGCATGTTTTCAGTTATCTCGGGGAAATTTATTTCATTTTATTTCAGCCAAAAATAGGAAGCATAGAAGAAGCTGTAGGAGGGCTCTTCACAAGGTTCAGGTGAGCTGAGAGCAGCCAGGTGTTTCGGTGAATGTTACCTACTACTAGCAGAGCGGTATCTGATTAAAGGTTTTTCCTTGCCAGCAGTGATGACTCACATGAATTATCTTTCCTCTTTGTATACTGTCTAGTGTTTACTCATTACAGCTCTGTATTGTTTTTCATTTCTTGCAAGAAAATGAAAAACATTATTACCACATTTCCCTTCAGTTTAGGATTTTTAACCTTTTCTTGGTGCGGGGCTTCATGAACAGAAAAGTCTGAAGTTCTTCGGGCTCTTTGCTACTCAGATGGCATTTCTGGAGGGTCCTCATTTTTTTTCCAGTGTGGATTGTTTCTAAATCTGCCCTGCCCAGTTATTATTCTGTTACTGTTAGCTTTGTAAAAAGCTATGCAAAAGAGTTTTATTTTTTCTCTGAATTGTTTATGTGCACTTAGCTACAGAAACTTAATAGGAACATCTGTTAGCTGTGGAAGTGGTATGTATGATTGATTCATCATCACAGCTTCCCTAAAAAAGTAATTCCTTACATTTCCTTTGCAAGACAGACTGCCAGAAGGTCCTCTGTCAGTCCATGTTCTCACTCTCTCCATTGTTTTGTCCAAGTACTTGAGTGACAGTGGCTGGTAACTCCTGAATACCTACAACATATAACAAGGGAATCAGATATTTGTCTCTGCAGGACAACTTAAAAATAAAATGTATCACTATATTCATGATCACAGCTAAGAGCTGTTGAAATGATTTCTCTAAAATAATACAGCACTACAGTCAATACCCTTTTCTGAAATTTTGTAGTATGGATATACAGTAGACTAAAGCTTACCTCCAGAAAATTAAAAACTTTTAACTTTTTTACTTGTAACAAAACTACAAACTAAAAGCACAAACCTTGCAGAACCCTTTAAAAAAAAAAAAAGTCACTTCGCATATACATGAGAAAAGTCTTTAACAAGAATATGACAAGAGCTGATCTCGTTGAGACCTATATCACATTAAAGACAACCTTCCAGTGCCTTGCAAGACTTTCTGCTTTTTTAAGACTCTCAGTTCCCCTCACCGCCCTTTATTTGCCTAGGTAATCACGAGAAGCCTCAAATTTAGCTCAACACTCCAGTCTTTATTAAGCATTTTGACTGTGCAAGATTAACCTTCATGAATCACAGTAGTCATCTCCTTCTGCAGCCTGCTCCCACCGCTGAAGCATTAGCTACCTCCTGGAGACATCCTAAAGCAATCATAGAATCACAGAATGGTTCAGGTTGGAAAGGACTTTGAAGATCACCAAGTTGCAACCTCCCCGCCATGGGCAGGGACACCTCCCACTAGACCAGGTTGCCCAAGGCCACGTCCAGCCTGGCCTTGAACACCTCCAGGGATGGGGCCTCAACAACCTCTCTGGGCAACCTGTTCCAGTGCCTCACCACCCTCAAAGTGAAAAACTTCTTCCTAATGTTTAATCTAAACCTGCCCTCTTCTAGTTTATATCTATTCCCCCTCATCCTGTCACTATATGCCCTAGTAAAAAGTCCTTCGCCAGCTCTCCTGTAGGCCCCCTTTAGCTCAACTTTACCAGACGTGCACTCTACTGCAAAACCGAGCTCCCTGCTCGCCGCGATCTCAGCATTTGCCACACGCATGGCATACAGACTGTCCCAACGCATTGAGGGGATTTATACGATAGCATGAGGTCATGGTCAAAGCTCTGCGCTGACATCCAAGCCTCGTAACAGACCAGAGGTGAGATCAAAAGATTAATGGATAATCAGCTAGCATTATTAAGAGTGTTGTAAATAAAATGAAGTGGAAAGATCGATCTTCCCACTTGACTTTTTAATTTTGTTCCTGTACTTTTCCAGGTTAGGGTCATGGGAATGTATCCTGCCACAGCCTTACCTGACACTAACCATCACTTTTGCTTAATAATTAAAATGCAGTTGGATCCAGTGCATGTTGCTTGGGTGATGCCTTTGGTTCTTACCTGTTAAAAAACCTCTCACGATACACTAAACTTAAGGCTTTTCTTTTTGTACTTATTAGTTTAATCCTTCAGCAAGGGACAATTTAAACTCCTGTTAGTTAATCTAAACAACAGACGTCCCTTTCTCTGCCCTTTCCTCCTCTCCTCATATATGGATTGTGGTGGTAATTTCTAACTGAAATTTCATTAGGATAAACAAATTAAGATGAAAGAGACTGTTATAGGATTAGAGGACTATGAAATGGAAAAGCAGAGTTTATATGACGATCAAAAAACCAAAAGAAGTCCTCATAACTAAGTAACATTTTACAAAGTTAAGAGAAGTGACAAAGGAAACTTGAAGACAACCAATACACACAAACCGTAAAAAGTCTCATATGGAGATGGCACAAGACAGCAGGATGTGTATTTCTTAGCATAACAACTACAGGGAGGAGGATCTTCATTTTAACATCATCCCAGTGGATCACAGTTCGGATTATGGCACCTCTCTGCCAAGCACTTAAGAGCTGGGATAATTCTTGGTGCAAGTTTTCACCACTGCTCCAAAAACTATGTGGCAGCTGCTGCAGAAGAGTTGTAACCTCCGAGAGTCAGAGCCTGCTGCCTTCCCACAACAGCCCTTGGCCGGGATCTCCATGGGCTGAGAACTCAGATTCCTTCCCATATCTGAGAAGGCATTTCTCTGCCACTTGACGGCCTATTGAGCTTTGAATAACAACAAGTCCAGTCTGGTTTTTGAAAAGGAATCATCCACACCTTCTATTATGTTTATTGCCAGGTTATTCAAACAGTATTAATGTGCTGAGAGTGTAAGTTTCATTCACATATATGGCCCGGTGAAGATGGCCTGCAGCGTGCATTGCCTTGAATTTTTATAATTAACCACATCAGATGGTGAAAAATTTGAGTGTGTGTGTGTGTGTGTCCCAGCTTGGAAGTCTGGTCAGCAGCACAAAGGAGCTGCAGGATTGGAGTCACGCAGCCTCTCTTCTGCTTTTTTGTTCTTTGGGTTGATAATTAGGAGGGTGGGGGCTAGCATTCGCAAGGTAAGTGTCCCATGTATGTTCTCTTGCAGGCCGTGCTAGTGAACTTTCTTGTCATGGGTTGTCATGGTTTGGGCTGGGCTGGCCACCAAAACCAACAACAGATG
Source organism: Charadrius vociferus (assembly GCF_000708025.1). Lineage (NCBI taxonomy): Eukaryota > Metazoa > Chordata > Aves > Charadriiformes > Charadriidae > Charadrius > Charadrius vociferus. The sequence goes on along the minus strand of NW_009660387.1, from coordinate 1,336,976 downwards.
CTCGCTTTTACTTCTCTCCCCTTCAGAGAAGGGAGAGCATTTCCCGTCAGGGAGAGAAGGATGAGAGAGAAGAGACATGCATTTAAAAAAGAAACTAAACTACTTTAATGAAAGCATTAATAAAATAATAAAAAGAAAATAATTAAATATATACATTATATACAAGACCGTATCAAGCTCCCACATTACACCGGCAGCCACAGGGAAAGCCTGGACACAGCGATAGATGGGAACTGGATTCCAGATCTGGATTCAGGAATGCATGGATTGGGATCAAAGACAGAAAAACAGACAAAGTCCTCCTTGGTCGTTGGCCATTGAAGAAAGAGGACTGACCCTTTGATCCCTCAGCTTTTATACTGAGCATGAGGCAGATGGGGTGGAATACCTTGTTGGTCAGTTTTGGGTCCCCTGTCCTGTCCGCTCCTCCCCGCAGGTGGGACCCCTCTACGCTTTTCCGCTTCTGACCCTCCAACGGGGCAAATAACAAAGTTAACTGACTTTGGTTGTTATAGCAATAAGTACAAGCAAGAGCCTCCCTGCGTACCATTCCTTGGCATAAATTATAGACAATCAGACCTTATCACTCTGGAAGCGGACATTGGCAGAAAAAATACACCATTAATTTCAGAAAGTTCAGTTAGTTAGAAGAAGCTTAGCTGAAAAGTAAAATTACTGAAAAGAAAATTGGTTCTGTTTCACCTCAAACCAGGACACGGGAACGTGGTCAGATGGCGGAGGCACAGTCTGAACTTGCAGCCAGGGAGTATAGAGCAAAGAGAGCAATTTTTCTGTACAGTCCTGATGCTACAGGGAAACTCTGTTTCTAAAGGGCCTTTAAGGGTGAAGCCAAAACGTGGCCTGAGTTTAAATTGCCTGCCTTTCCTTGAAAAATCTGTCCCCGTGGATAGCTTGCAGAAGGCACCTATGTGCGCTTAATTTGAACGGGCTTGGGTTTTCAAGCTGCAGAGCTTGAATAACATGTGGTCTCCTCAGTAAGGTCTAACAATTACGCCAAGGATTATGGTGGGGCTGGTCAAAAGCCTTCCAAAATATTCTGGAACGCTAGAGCCACTAGGTTTGCTGTCTCTGTGCAGGTTGTGAACTTTGCAGGAAGCAAGAGCAATCCTGATGGTATTTTCTGTGCTGGCATCAAGCCAATCCTGCAGGCAGCGCCCACAGACCCTGTGCAGCCATGAGGCACACTCAGCAGCCACCCAGGAGCAGCTGAAGATGTGGCTGAACTACCCAACATGGCTGTGGTTGCCAGAGACCTACTGCACCCTCCACAATTGGTACCTATAGAATCACAGAATGATAGAATGGTTCGAGTTGGATCATCTAGTTCCACCCCACCTGCCATGGGTAGGGACACCTCCCACTAGACCAGGTTGCTCAAAGCCCCATCCAGCCTGGCCTTGAACACCTTCAGGGATGGGTCATCCACAACTTCTCTGGGCAACCTGTTCCAGTGCCTCACCACCCTCAGAGTAAATTGCCTCTTGGGGAATGTCTTCTGTTAGGAAGTGGGTGCATCCTGATCCCAGAAGAGAGATACCAGAGTGCCGCAACCTGACGAAAGCTCTTTCTCTGCCTCTTTCCCAAGCTCCTTCCTTTCAGCTGGTCACACTGTCCTGCCTCGGCAAGAGGGGTGCAAAAGGAGGCAGGGCTGCCTGGTTATTTGCGTGGTACACCCAGGTGGGATCCAAAACAAGTGCAAGGATGGTCTTGCCAAAAATGCTGCAAAGCATTGTGGACCGGGCGATGTGTGAATGCCCTTGATGAGATATGTGGGTATCCTGAGAGTACAGTGCCGTGGGGCATGGCCGAGAGAAGGGTGAGGATGTGGCTGTGGGCACCAATGAGGAAGTGAGCCCCAGGATCAGAGGGACCTCAAGACAGCGGCATTAAGTTTAGAGTAGTAGTTGGACCGCTAACTGTGTGTGAGACACACACACAGCCTAAGAGATAAGTCACGACACTTAAAACTTCAGACGAAATTCAGCAGTTTGCCCGTGCACACCTAACTGTTTAAGACAAACTCAATTAAACAAGCAAACCAGAGCTTTCTAGACTAGCTGCAGTCCCTGAGTTGATGCAAACAGAAGTTGCATGTAGAATATACTGCAGTTTCTAACATTTATCTTAAAAAGTATTGGTCATGTAAATCTCTCCATTCTGAAGGGAAATGAATTGTGCAGACAGGAGGAAAGTCACCTGAGAAGTACTGCTGCATGCTAATTTAAAAACAGTGAAATCAAATATTAAGAATTTGAGCAACAGAAAGTAGAACTCAGCCAGCAGGCTCATACAATCCAAGTACAACCTTGTGGTCACCTCCCTTACTTTATTGGCACCTGACTTGGAAATCTTGCTCAGACCTAAGATTGTCTCTGTCAGGTACAGGATAAGAAATTTCAAGCACTGACTGGGGCAAAAAATGAGGTCTAAGGCTGGCTATAATGACCACCCCAAAAATCCTTTCTATTATCTCTTCTACAGCCTCATCTACACAATGAACAAGAGAAGCGAAAGGTTGCAAGAGCTCCACGGGGATGCACTCAGCCAGAAGGGTAAACAGTAGTAAAAAATTATCTTCTGGGATCTCCCCAAGAGACGGAAATAGAGCCGCTGAGAGCCAGCCATGCAAAATGCTGTAGGGTTTGCAACAGCATCAACAGTTGTAAAACTGAGATCAGCCAACAGGTCCGTCTGTGTTAGTGAACCACCTTCCTTCTTCTGCCGGACGGCAGATCATCCGCTACAGCAACCCGTATCGTGCAGGCATATGCTCAGGTATAAACCCAGATTGACGACAACCAGGGAGACCCAAAATACCCAGATAATGGGAACCTTTTCTAAAGACCCCATGGATGAGTTAGCTGGGATGCCTTTTGTCCAGTCCTGGCATTGTGAAGGAAGCCAGGAAAGCAGCTTTTTTAGTTTTGTTACATGCTGCCTTCTACTGTGTAACACACTCCAAAGGCTTTTATTTCTTTTGACAAACTGCTAGTGTTAGAAAAAAGATTACTGTTACTCATTAACTGTTATTCATTTAGTAATAAAAGCCAACAAGCTTTTCGTTATCAGTTGGGAAATGAATACCAAAACCGACAAATTTTATGCTAAAACATGAAAAGTCCAAAGATGTTTAGTGTTTGTCAGAACAAACTGAGAGACAGATTTGTGTTCCATACAAAACCAGATTTATTGAAAATCTTAAGGAAAACAATGGATTACCTAGTTCTGTCTGGCATGCTATCACCTGCTTATCATGATGGCAAATGTTTGTAATAAAAATCAGCTAATAAGCAAACCACTATTTTATACACTAGCTTCAAATTTTATATGCTAACTTCAATCTCATGGATGATTTAAGAAGTACCTTCACATAGAACGTATGTTTTTCTTTTTATTTGCATGTTTGTCACGGCTGGTGTAACTAAGGGGTTAATTAGAATCTTAAATGCTTAGCTGGCATGTTGTGAGATACATCTCACTCTACAAAAAGAGCTTTCTGACATGGGAAAAAGTGGGTTTTTTTTCATTATAATTGCCAGTCTTGTGTATTGGAAGCATGGGAGTCCAAATTAGAGACTGTAAACATTTTTAAATAATCCAACTCCAATTTTCTTTTATTATTTGTAATAACTGAACTCTCTTGTGTTCTTGATGTTCATATTGCCACAATGTTCCTGAAGCTGTACTTACCATGTCAGCTATGTCTACATTATGGCTATAAAGGTTGTATGGAGCGGCACACCAATAAAAAAAAAAAAAAACAGAATAAAAGCAGTAAAATACAGCTGTGTGGCTTTTTAGCCCACCAAAACACCACTGACAGCACCCGCCATTGCAGCAAAGGAGGAAGTAGGCTGCGGTCAGTCAATTCTAAATTTCTTTTTTTTTTTTTTTTTTAACGTCTCACCCCTCATGTTGACTTTAACCTTTGTTCGTTGAGGGGCTTTGCATTTCGTTTTCTTTTCTGGTTATTAATTTTTATGGGGCACTTAACGCCCATGGCAACGCGGCGCGCGCTTTCCACCGCCGTCCCCTCTGCGTGAGGTACGCCACGGCGGCCTGCGGCCCCTCGTCC
>NW_009660387.1:1299525-1332318 GCF_000708025.1 Charadrius vociferus | reverse complement strand
AACGGGGAGCGTTTTCCCCCGCCTCCCCCTTCTCCCCATCTTCTAACGTGCAGGTCTTTTTAAGTGCGTTGGTATGGCCTGATGGTATAACACCTTTTTGCACAGGCAGTCTTGTATGCGTGAAGAGTATGCACATTATCCTGCAAGGAAATTTTTTTTTTTTTTTTTAAATCAACAGAAAATGCTCTAGCATTGGTTCCCCCCCCCCCCCATGTGTTATGCTCCTGTGAATTTTTATTTGAATAATATTAATTTAGGAGCAGAGCTAATGGAACTAATGATCTATGATGGTGGGTTTGTTTTCTTCCCCACTTGAAGAAGTTAAACGTTTTGTACTCGATACCTCAAAGTTGGAAAGAAAGAAGATTCAATAACAACTTCTTAATATTATGGGTCTTGCTGTTTATGTTTTGGTACTCAAGAACACCTAGGTGATAATAAAGGAAAAGAATTCATACCTACACCTGTGTTTCTTACATTCTCTAACCTTTTACGCTTACTTTTAGTAAGACAAAAAAATATTGCTGACATTCTTAAGCGAATGTTTATGTCTATAGTATTTCTTTGTAATTCTAGGTAGTAATTTAATTTCTCTTCATCTCTGGAATGTCCCAGCATCATTGCTGAGCTTATACTTCACCTTAAATATTTTTAACTGAAGTGGACTTTAATTTATGTATGTATGTCCATAGAACTATGTTATGCTTTTAAAATATTTTTTTTTTAAAAAAGACAACCATCTCTTCGCTTTGTTTGAGTGTCTGTAGTATTTAGGATCTCTAATTTGAAGTTGTAGGAGGCCTATTTTTAAAACATTGACAGAATTGCACTGCAAGTATGAAACTTAATTGAAATCCCAGCTTCGTCTATTTCATCTGTTGTGGAAAAGGAACAGAAGTGTCTGTTCTTGGCTTATTGTTAGCGTATAGTAACATCTAGCCCTCTGAGGAAAACACGAGGCCAGAAGTTCTCAATCTTTCAAAGTTTTGGTCTATCCAGAAAAGACATGTCTGTTTTCTCTAACGTTAGGTGTGTTTCATGTTGCTTAACATCATAAAAGCAATTGTGGTAGGTCAGATGAAAGCCCCGCATACTGTGTCTGAAAGCCATCAGCTGCAGGATGAGCTAAGAAAGATTTCGCAGGGTAAGAATGTACTGATACTTTCTCAGAGCGTTTTTAATGATTTTCAGCCCAGGACCTCATTAGCCATGGTTGTTGTCTTTGTGTCTGACAGCCCTTGGTGTTTTTTTTTTTTTTTCCCCTTTTAATTTGTTATGTTGTTATTTGGAGTCCACATCAGCTTTTGATATCTACAGCATCCTGCAGTGAGCTGTTCCACAGATTAACTGAGGCTGCTGGCGGGTGGGGGGGCGAAGGAGAGAAGAGGAGAGGAGGACTTCCTTTTTTTGTGTTGAACCAGCTACCTGCTAGTTTCAGCTGATACTTCTTGGTTCTTGTACTTGAACAGGTAGGAGATTCCTGCACCTTTCTGTGCCAGTCATGGATCTTATAGGTTATACCTTCTCTATTGTCGTCTTTTCCTTACCTTGAATACTACAGCATATCTCAAAATCGTGAGCTGTTTGACCATAGGTAGCCTGTATGTTGCAATTTAAACCATTGGGTTAGCCAGTTAATACCAGAAATGGTTCTGTTAACATTTGGGGGTTTTACAGAGATTGTTAAATTTACTGCATAACTGAGAAAATCACTTTTTTCTTTTTTTTTTTTTCTTTTTAAGAACATGAAAGTGACGATGATTCCTATGAAGTGTTGGATTTAACAGAGTATGCACGGCGTCACCATTGGTGGAATCGTGTGTTTGGCCGGAATTCAGGACCAATTGTAGAAAAATATTCCGTAGCTACCCAGATTGTGATGGGCGGCGTGACTGGCTGGTGAGCGAGCATCACTTTTCATAACTGTGCTAGACATTTTACTGTGTTAGAAGACCCCTTTCCAAGGCTATTTGAAGCAGATGCATTTATCTTCTCTTCTGTTATCATTGATTAAGACTATTCATGTGTGAACAATTTCTTAACTCATTACTCTGACTCATCATTCTGAAGTGTTTTGTAGTATTGGTAAAACACCAGTTATCTAAAGGAACGCATACCAGTAACTGTGAAAAGGAGTTGGGGAAGTGTCAGAACTCGAAAAGTACAAGGAATAAATGGAAAATTACTGTATTTTGTACTTTTGTATGGGAAAGCATATTTCCTTACTAGTATAGATTGAGAAACCCAGTTATGATATTATGGCTAAGACATTTTAAAGGTAAAAGAAATAAAGAAAAAAAAAATGTGTGGCAGAATATACTTCTAATTAAGAGCCCCGTTTTATAGAGAATCTTCTCCCTGTAAATTCAGCTGGACCCATTTTGAAGAAATTAACAATCTGCTTTCATGCTAACTGAAGAGAGATACCACAGCATGGTCATGCTAAAATAACTCATAGTGAAAGCTAGACAGTAAAGATGAGAACTTAAACTGGAAAATGCGGCCACAGTCTTAGCAGCTATGTCAAGGTATTTGTTATTGCTCAAAGGCATTTAAATGGTACTTGTCTATTCCAGTATTCTAAAAAAATTAAGTTCAGTGGAAAACAACATTATGATAGCACAGTAGTTTTAAAACAGAATTATACAAGATTTGGAAGATGAAGTAGACTAAAAACAAAATTGCTGTGTCCAGGCTCAGTACAGCTTTGAGGAGCGTAGGCTTAGCTTTCAGTCTGTTTTTTTTTTTTTTTTTATTTTATTTGCCTCTATAGTCTTAAAATTGTTTTTAGGGAATAGTTCATCTGGCATTCATAAAAACTGGCTTATTGAAAGATCTGGAAACTGCATATTTCAGTATCTGTAGATGTATGTGCCTCTGTGTGTGTATTCATGTATATAAATATGAATTCACTATTCATATGCAGGGGGGAAAAAAATTCCCCTCTGTTTGTGGGCTGGCAGGGGGCGGGTCAGACACCAGCAGAGTGCCCCAGAGAAGTTACGGAACCATCAGCCTTGGAAACATTCAACGCTGGTCTGAGCTAGGACCCTGAGCAACCTGATCTAGCCTAGAGATTGGATCAGACTTAGCAGCTGGCCCACTTTTGGGAAGGCAGCTTGACTGGATGACCTCCACAGATCCTTTCCTGCCTGAACTATTCTATGATATTGATATCTGTGCTGTTCTCTGTTTGACGTGGGAGTGTTTGGAGACTGTGAACAAGATAATTAATTTTCTGGTTGCCTTGATCCATTAAAAATAGACTAAGGCCATGTCTCAGTGGAATGGCCCCACCAATTTTAACTCTTGTGGTAGGGATTTAACTTCTTTTTACCTGAGATATTTAAGTTATGGGTTGTGTAGTTAATATAAATGATGGTATGATACATTTACCTTCCATTTGGGAACAGTTATAATAGCTTGTGCTTTATTACCGTGCTACATTTAATAGCAGCATACAGCTTTTGTGTATACACAAGGTCTGGAGATCTCAAGCTTGCTTTAAAGGGGCCATCAGACAGCCATGAACTAGCAACTGTTACTCGTGTTGTCTTGTGTTAGACATTATTAATTATATATTGTTTATATTAAATATTCTGATTTTTAAATTTAAAAAAGTGAAATGATACATTTGCTTTGTTAAATGAAAAAATAGTTATAGTTGTAGTTGGGGAATTTCTGAGCGTGGCATTGTTCAGCAGACAACTTCATTGGACTGGGTTTTTCTTTTGTTTTGTTCTCCTAAGGTGTGCGGGATTTTTGTTCCAGAAAGTCGGAAAGCTTGCAGCAACTGCAGTAGGTGGTGGCTTTCTTCTGCTTCAAGTATGTAGCATTTCATGCTTTATAAGTTGGCAAATGTTATTTATTAAACAATAGGAAAAACACAGCTGTTGGGTAAAAATTAATTAGGAAGGCTTCTTATCTACTTCATCTTTTTAGTCTTATCAGTCCAAAACTTACTTTTCAGCTGGAATATTGTGTATAAACGAGACATTTCTAAAAATTGGTGGTAAATCAGAATCTACTGTATCCCGTAATATAGTTTGTAGTAAGCCAAAAGAAACCTCCGTGCAGAAACTGGGATGCTGTATGTGATTCAGTACTGCCAGATTGGAGGAACTGCCTGTAGAGCTATGGTTAGGGAGATCAAGGAATTTAAGCTGCATTTTCTTAAACAGGTTTGAGAATTTTATCAGTGCTTTAGAAGAAGTAGGCTTCTTTGGCAGTTGCTTGCTCTGGTCCCATTATGAAGCCACGTTTTTCTCTTTTCTTCCAATGCTGTATTTACTAGTTATATCTGTTAAACCTCTGAAGCGTTGCTGATTTCTGATAGCTTCATTGCATTCCTCTTCAATTGGATTTCAAGCTCAAAATTTTTTAATGATGTTATCAGGCATGCCCATTTTACATTTTTCATCAGATATTGTTGTTGAGGGAGGGCGTATTTCCAAAAAGCCTTGACATTAGATGACAGAACTTTAAGTGAAGAAGAATTTCACATATCCTTCTGTAAGATGCCAAGTAATTCTTAATTTTTTTGCTGGCATTTTTCATGTCGTAATACCTGTGAGCTTGTCATTTTTCCTCAAATCATTCTAGAGGAAATAGACTGGTGCCTGCTTAGGTTCAATAACAATTTTTTGAGACAGGATGTTAAAAATAAATTCTTTCCAACATCACCTTGGAGGATTTCTGCAAGACATATCCCACTTTCAGTTATTCCTTTGATTGTAATGGCTGTTGTAGTCAACCGTTCATCAGAAAGGCTTGTGTAGTACCTCTGCTGCTGTGTAATGCATCAAAATGTCACAGTTGTGTGAAGTACTCTTACTTCATTCATGATCATGGTCTCTGCTGTTTTGGGGGTTGGATTTGGGTTTTTTTTTTAAACCCCATGCTAAACATATAACTGAACTGCAGCGCTCTATGTGAGAATGTATGCTCTTGGAAGTATTTGGTTTAAGTTGTTTTCAACAAATATAAAGTGTATTTCATTTTGAATTACTCAAAAGCAAGCATCAACAATAACGTAAAAGGTCAAAGAGAAATAGTTTTGATAGGAAGCTTTGCAGTATTAGCATTCATTTGACTTTACCGTTGTACATTGATGACTTCTTTAAGTCTCCTAGAAATCAGTGGTTATTGGGCTTGTCCCTAAACATAGGGATGGATTTTACAAGGGTGTTGAATCTGAAATGGTTTAGAATCATCCAACTGTAAATTTTTGGCAAAATGTGCTATGCCAGCAAATGAATCAATTTGATGGAGTACTCTGGACTTCATTAGTCCATAATGTGTCTTTCTGGATCATGAGGGAAGCATTAAATCTTTTTATATACACATACATATACACGCAGTGGATCTTGAAGTACTTGTCATCCTTTTCATCTAGTTGACTTAAAGATCTGAATCTCTCTTCCTGTGTGCCTTTGGTCTTAATTCTTTTAATGACAATTTTTATCTAAATGTGACGGAAGAGCCTACAGAGAGGCCTGGCATCCAGGGGTAGCAGGCAGAATGTTGCCTGCAGGTGCCTTCATTAGTACTTCTGATTACAGGAAGCTGAAAAGCCAAAACCTAAGACCTATAGACAAAGGAAAATAGAAATTGCTTAAAACACATAATTTGTGCAGTATTTTTGCTTGTTGAGTTGTGAAGCTTTGGGAGCTTTTCCTGTACATCAAATAGATTTGCTGTGTGTTTGAGTGTCTGATTTCTTAGTTGATCTCGTTTACAGTGTATCTGAAAAGGAATATTATCCAAGAGGAAAAATGAGTTGCATATTTTGATTGAGTTGTCTATATCTTTAATTAAGTAAGACCAGATTCTCTTGGAAGGGAATGAAGTAAATGCCTTGGTCTTTCATTTTAATTCAAAACGTTTTGCATTTTAAAGCTGAGTCATAAATTCTATAGTGTAATTACATTTCTGTAGTCTTTAATTTTTTCATTTAAAGATCACACATCGTGATTTTAATTTCCCTATGAATACATGTTCAGCGCTTCCCCTGAGTGGGCAGAGGAGCGCTTCAGCACATGACTAGAAACTTCCTTTTTATCTGTCAATTTCTCTGAAGTTGCAGATGTCATTTCAACTGCTGATTGCAATATTGACGTTGTAATTACCTGCTAAAAAAGAACTACTACAGAAGGCAAGATTCTTGGCTAAAGCCCATTCAGTGAAACATTTCAGTCCTGAAATTAAAAAAATGCATTATCTCTTCAGCACGTAAAGACTCCAACTCAAGAAATCTAGTAGGAAACTGAAAGCAATTAGTTTTTGGAGTGTCAGTTTGTACAAGCAACAAAAAAGATTTTTCACATCTTTGTAAATGATCTAGTTTTTCAGTCTTAATACAGATTAAGCGAAAAGTAGTCTGAGGAAGAGAATAAAAATGGCATTAAGGAATTTGAGTAGTTTTCAAAATTAAGATCTAGCATCACATCGTTGTGCTGGGTATTTCAACAGCTTCATTTGATCAATTAACTATCTTTTTTTATTGAAATAGATGTAGTTCTTCAAATATGCTGGTATAAGACCAATACCTATGAACTACATTAAGGAAAATATAATTCATTTCTCAAGCAAGTAAGGGATTTTCCTTGTATAACTTCTAGCTTATACAGCACGGTTTAGTGAAATCCTGAAGATTAGGGAAGTATGAACTCATGTGGTTCTGCTATAATTAATTGGTTAAAACCAAATGTTCTTAATGAGCACCCATTCTCTCGGTGTTTTTAAACTCCTGTATCCTTAATAGTGGTTTCATCACTTTTTGCTCTGCAGTCAACATGCAAATTGAAGTTTTTTCCAATGTGTGTTCGCTATTATTTAATCATAAAATTGTATTTTTATTCAGTTACTTGTGCTTTCACTAATATATTTTGCCTCATTACATTAATATGCCATTGATCAGTTCAGTTCTTCATTAAGTTATTTTCTAACTTAAGAAAAGTTTAGAACTAACTTTGAAAACAACACAAGAAGCAAAATAAACTCTAAGATGTCCTTGGCTATATATTGTACAGGGGTTTGTTGATACCATGCCATGATGATGACGTGGCATCCCAGTGAAGTAGGGAGAGAACAATATGCTTCTGGGGGTGGGGACTTAATAAGAAAGAGTTGTATTCAGTTTTGCATTGAATATCCCGCTTCACAGTTGATGTCTGCAGACTTTGAGGGAACATTCAGTGGAACAGCCAAAGCAAATGGTAGTTGGAAGTTAGCCTTTTAAAGAAATACCGTATTTCTGGCAGGTTTTGACATGACATGGAGGGGTATCATTTCTCTGCCTTTGTAAATTGGAGTAGTGTTTCACTGGTTACAGTGGAGCTGTGCCAGCAGATGGTGGCTGAAGATACAGCCTCCGCAGTTTTAACTCTTAAAAAAAAAAAGTTGTATCATTTCTCAGTCCTTACCTGTATATTGAAGTTAGAGACTTAACAGATCTGTTCTGGAAACTGGGCGAGTGTGATGGGGATTGATACCTATCTATATATCAGAAAATACCTAAAAGTATATACGGCTTCTGTATGCTGCACAAGCAGCAGAGCACCGGGAGCTTACATGTACTTTCTGGGCTTGGTTGGGCTTTTTTAGTATGAGAGATTTTGTCTTCAAGGAAATTGAAATTCTTTTATCCCATCTTGCCATGTGATTTTTTTTTGCTCGTAGATGTTTTTGTTCATTACACTTAATAATGTTTCACAATAACAAAGTACTTGCCTGCCTCTCTAGTATCACCCGCAAAATGCTGTCTTCCCTTTAGATCTCTATTTTCTTTGATTAGCATAGAGAAAGAGGCACATATATTTAGTGTTCCTGAATTGATAGATTTTTTCAATTCCCTTTTTGGAAAAAATCCATTATTTTTTCAACAGTTCTGGAAGATCTTGAACAAAAATAAATTTTGCTAATGTGATATATGAGAAAGAGATATGTATATAATATATATTATTACATTGTCATATATTCCTGTATATATAGATATATACACACACACCCCCATATGGCTTTTTTAAGAAGATATAGGTATCTCTATGTATAGACCTATGTGACTATATATAGTATGGAACTGATAATGGAATATTATTATTTTAGTTTCTTGGTTATTGTAGGGGCTGGGTTTAAAAATGCTAATGATCTTTAAGAATTTGTGTTTATGTAAATGTACTGTTGTAAGCAAATGGGGGTTTTTTATGATGTATTAGGGTCTAAAAACTGAAGTCTGTCTCACCAACATTTGAGTTCAGTGGGATTATTTCTGCGCTTACATACAAAGTTATGTAATTAGTAGGACTGCAGACAAAGTAGGTATAACACAGGCTCTGACTATCACTGCAGTGAAGTACAGTTGGTTTTTTTTTTTCTTCAGTTATAAATTTTATATTCAAAACATTGTCCTCTGTTGCTTCTTTCATAGATGCATACAAACACTCAAAAGCAGAACTTAAGATCTCTGCTACGAAGTTCAGGGAGAAAAGTAGTATAATTTTTGTTGTGTAAACTGGAGTTTTGATACAAATGGAAATTGTACCTACTGGAGAGCTAAACAGAACTTAACTAAAAATTTCTGCCTCGTCTTTGTACTGTATGGATAACTGAGCTAATTAAACTAGTCTTGATTAAATGTTTCTTTTGAAGTCCATTTACTTATTTTTATTTTTACAGACAAGTAAATATATTAGCATTTCTTACATTGTGTTGGACTAGGTAGGTCAGTCCATGTTTAGTTTTCAGTTTTGTGAGTTAGAAGGCACCAATTCAATACTTGAGCCTTTCTGAAATTCTTGTGGTAACGTCAAATTCATGAAATAAAAATTGCCCCAGTGCTCAACTTTTTTTTTTTTTTTGTCCTGGTATGTCATCCAGTGACTGGATGTGCAACCATTACAGCTTTAAAACTGGTTTCATGTTTTCATACTGTACAGACAGTCCTTAACTAGTGACCCCTGCCTGACACTACTGCCTATGTGGATAAATGGTTTTACAATAGACAGGAAAGGTCAATGAATTTGGTACATTCTGAGGTATGAAGTAAAGAAGAGTATAATATTTAATAGGTTCATTTTGCATTTGTCCAGTGAATTGTTTTTTTAAACCACGTGCAAAGATGGAAACTGGAGTTGACTTTCTTACAGAGGTGGTCTTTTAGGAGCTCTGTTCTGAATTCGGACAATCTGTCTGACACTTGTTTCATTTTAGGTTTTATTTCAGGATCATGAAATTCTAATCTGGGGTGAAATATGTTGCTTAATTATTATGGCTGTTGTAAAACAAGCTAGATGATCTAATTTTAGTTATTTGGTAGAAAGAACTATGTGAAAGTCAAAATTCCATGCCTGTAAGCTATGTGAAACACTTCTTTTTATGCCAAAACTTTTAAATTGTATGTTTAACTATCTGTTCCACAAAAGTTCATTATCTGTGGCTGTTAGTTACCAAGTATAGTCTTTGCATAGAATGCTGTTATATAGGTTACATTAATTTGCCAAACATGACCGTAAGAAGGACCTGAGACCTCTTCATAAAGAGTGTTTTGTGTAACAGTAATGGACCTGTAAAGTTAGTGGTCTATATCTATTTGTCTTAGCAGTTAAAATAATCCTTAGTTTTGATTTTTTTTCCTCTCATTTTTCCAACTAATGAACTGTTTAACTGTTCTCTGGAGCATGCAGTAATTGCCTCTTTTTTATTTTTTTTTAAGCTATGATCTTAGGAATCTTAGGATCTTAGGAATATGTATTTCTTTTGTGAATCATCTTAAGGAAATTGGTGGGACTGTCAGTGTTGGTCAAGTAACAAACATCTTTTATCCATTATCAAATCTTAGTAAGAGAAGTAAGGCAGATGGTTGGGATGATGGTTAAATGTGCTAAAAATCTCATGGATTTTGTTTAAGCATTTTGGTAGTTTGAGTGTACATTGATATGAACAATCCCCCAAAACTTACCCTTTTTGCTGATGTTACAGAACTTCTGCTGTACGTAGGCCATGCTATTTTTCTACTTACTGGCTTTGTTTTGTAGAAAGTATGAGAATTCTCTTGTATTGAATACTTTTTTTTGTTGTACAATTTAAATGAGGTAGGATAAAATAATAGTTTTCAGTATTTCTAAGGATGATTCTGATTAGCCCCAGATAATCTGTCACAATTCGGAATTCCACATTTCTGAAAGAAGCTGAAATGAAACAATTTTTTCATTGTTGTCCTATCAACATGCTTTTCTCTTTATTGTAACTTTACGTGTAAGAAAAGGAAATGCTGAAGCAAAAACATAGTTATTTAAAGCTTTTATAACTAAAGAACAGAGAACTGGTAAAATTAACAAGAGTCTGCTGAGCTTTATTGTTGCCTGTTCTAATTTGAACTGCTGTTACTGTGGAAAATATTAGTGTTTGAAGCAGAGTAGAGCTGTAATTGTAATAGTGTCTTTCCCTGTATCTGTAATTAAAAAAAACCAACAACAACAAAAAAAACCCCAAACCAAAAACAATTTTGTAGGCACTAATATACTTTATTTTGACTCACGAAATGTTAACTACAACTGTACTAAATACCCTTTATTTTCCTAGATTGCTAGTCATAGTGGATATGTACAAGTTGACTGGAAGAGAGTTGAAAAAGATGTAAACAAAGCAAAAAAACAGTTAAAAAAGCGTGCAAATAAGGCAGCACCTGAAATCAATACTCTAATTGAAGAGGTAAGTCTAAGGTGATAAATTGTTTTCTACCAGCCAGATTTTCTTACCTTCCACTGCAGGTGATTCGTTGAAAATGCAGGTGAAAAACTGGAAGGTATCAGAAATGGTCTGGCTGTATACTTTGTTAAAAGTTATCAGATTGTACTCTCTTATTCTTTTAGCTTTCTATTTTGTTTGCTCTTAAAGATGACACACAAGGGTCAACGTTAATGCATTTCTACAGCTGATATGGCTTAGGGACTGCCATTGGCTTTGCCATTTAGTCTGCAGATTCTTGGCTAGTGAGAAAGCAGTAAGGTCATGACACGGTAAAAAGTTGAGGGTGTTGTGGTTAAAACATGGTAGCTACAAAGACAAAACCCAAATCTTCTTAGACTGCTGATAACACAATTACTTGGTTGGAAACGACTGACCTTTCTTTATGGAGAAAAGCTATAACCACTTTGTAACTAGAGTTGTGGTTTTTATCTCATTTTTATACAGTTTGAAGAATATCTGTCTTCAGAATCTGTCAGATAGTATGTTGAAAAGAGGTGGCCTGTGATACTGATCAGTGTCACTGAGGCTATTTCAGTCGGTCATTTGAAGACTTCATTTAGCCTGGTTTTGCATTCAAATTTCACACAGAGGATCTAAGTTTCTTTCTCAGTAACTGTGAATCCTGACTTGGAATATGTTGCAGACAGTGTAATAATAGCCACACCAACACTCTGTAATTAAGAGTTTTGATGTCTCACATTTAACCTGTATGGAGTTGCACATAGGGGATAAAAGTTACTTTAAATTTTAATGTGAAGTGGAAGTTCAAGAGAGATGGTTTTCTATCTGCTTCTGTACCCCAAATGGCTTAACCTGACCTTCTCCACTGCCCTGCAGAAATGGGTGGGACAGGATGGGGGTTTTGGTGGTTCCTTTTTTTTCCCTCCCAGATTATGTTACTTTCTTCTAATTGTGCACTAGTAGCCAATCTGAAGTGTTTTAAGTGGAGGATTTATGAAATGGCACATGTTTGATCTAACATGTATATACTCTGTGCTATTGCTTAATGAAATATTGTACACAGCTATCATACATGAGTGTTTTTTGTTGCATTAAGTTGTTAGGAAACTGGCTCATAATGGAGTGTACTGTCTGTCTTTTTCAATGATCTAGTATTCAAAAAAACAATTTTTTTTTAAAAAACCCGCTTTTTTCATGTAATTAAAATTGAAGTGATGGTAGTGCTTGTGCTTTTTGCCAGGGGAGTTTGTAAAATACCTGTCTTGTTTCAGTCAAAACAAGAGTGGTATTAGCATGAAATTGCTATGACAATTCCTCTGTATTTTGACTTTTAAAATGCAAACCGTATTTGCAATCTATTGGTAAAGACAGGTGAGAGTCAGTTTTCACTCCATTGGTGCCAGCAGTTGCCACCTAGCTTTATATCTTTTTAACCACGTTCCTTCCCCCCCTCCGTAATTTAGTATTCTCGTTTCCAGGCAATTGTGATAAGTATTAAATGTTACAATCAGACACAACTGATTCAGTTCTTTATGAATGTTATTGTTCTTCTCAGTCAACAGAATTTATCAAACAGAACATCGTGGTGTCCAGTGGATTTGTTGGAGGCTTTTTGTTAGGCCTGGCATCGTAAGGACCTGAACCGTCTCTCCCTGGTGGCATTCATGTCGGCAAAGAACAGTTGTGGTGACACGCGCTCTTAAAGCAGTGTGGATCACTGGGCCTTCCAGAACGGGACGAGTGGACTAGCTAGACGACTTGGAAGCGCTTACATTTCAGGCTTTTGCCTCTTGAAGCTTGGCAAAACTAGGATTTGCTGAAAAAAAACAACTGTGCAGTGTGCTCATTATAGCATTTCTGGGCAAAACTGGTTCATCTTCATCATGACTGTTTTTATCTATGACCTTTCAAGATTTAGCATTTTTAAAAATGTTATTCTTGGAATATAGATATGTAGTCATACTTTAAGAAAGCAAGCTCCATTCCTGTGTTTTCATTTAAATATTGTTTATTTTAAAAGTATTTTTCTTCATGCTGTAGTAAATAGTATCAATGACTACATAATGTATATGATATTGTAGTTTCAGCCTCATGGCTGTCCATGTTCTTTAGAAGTCACTGCAATAATCTATCAATCTGTAATACCTTTTTACAGAGTATTAAATAACAAAGAATCATGAGCTTATTAAAGGTGAAAATTAACTTTGACTCTGGCCTTTGTGTACATAGAAAATAAGAAAGTCTCATGTTTATAGCCCGCAGGCATCTGGTACAAATATTTGCTGAGATACTTGTGATACTTGTGTGCTAAGTAAATATATAAAGTTATTTTTCCCAGATGTGTGGACATGGGTAAACTCATTGATAAAACTAGTATGCAGATAATCAGCACAGACTCCACAGTGATCTGATGCTTAATTGTTTTGCACTCAGTAAACCACGGGGGTTGTTTCAGACTTCAGTAGTTGGTGAGGTGAAGAGATGAGGCTTCTGTCTGAGCACTGCAAAGAATGGTACTTTGTAGGGCTTGATAGAATGTCAGTGCAACGTGCCTGGAATGAGCTGAAGGCTGCTCTTGCAGTCTGTTTTAGCTGGAAATGATACTCGCTTTCATATTTACCTCTATTTCCATGATCTTCTCCCCAGCTTAGACATAATTATTTTTTTTTTACAGTTGTCACTGACTTTCTAGGGTGTTGGCTATGGAAAAATGAGGGTACAGGTTGGTTTCAGTTACCTATTGGGAGAGTGCCTATTCTGAAGTCTGGGAAAGCAAAGGGGACTTAATCTGCTCGATGTGTTTGCCTTTGACAGATCAAAGTGGGAAGCGGATTCTAAAGGAGATTGGAGGCATAACTGTGGATGGGATGGAAAATTTATTCTCCTGTAGGTTTTTAAGGTGGTTTTGGTAATCTGTTATGAGGTTATTCTAAAGAAGTTGAGAATCCAAACAAATGCATAATGTATTTTTCTGCATGTCAGACTTGTGAACCTTTTAGAAATTTCTGCCCAAGAAGTACTGTTCGCTCTGCCCTGATTTCTCTGGTTTTTACTGTAGCAGCAAGTTCATGTGAAATGGAGTCTCTCTCATGCAGGTTCTGTTGGCTTCTTGTTCACATGTCTGAACAGCATTGGCATCAGATGGATGGATGTGAACTTCGGATGTACAGGACATGGGATGAACATCCATCAGCTGGGCTGTACGTGAAAGGCCTTTGACATAGTAACTATGTATTGAGATTAGTGCATCTGTGGACTTGAGATGTGTGTTATATGTTGACTTCATATATGCATGCTTCTGGCCAAGGCGCGTTACAAAGCACGTCATGCATATCTGCAAGCTTTAAGGATTTAGTTAAGCTAAAGCCTGTTTAAGACTTTTGAAAATAAAATCTAACACACGCACACACACACCCCCTCCCCACCCCAAACCAACCCCCTGAAACCAAGTAACATAAATGGCCACAAATACCATGCTCACATCTAAGTATTTTGTTTTAAGGTGAGTATCTAAACACAATTGTTGCAGTTTATTGGAAGTGGGAAGCCCAAGGAGGAATGTGCGTGCTGGGTCATCTGGGATTTACGGAAAAATTAAGAAAAAGGAAAATGTTAAAATGTGGAAGTATCTTTTCCCAAGTGTTCAGTCCAAAGGATAATGGGAAGGTAACCTGTCAGCTCTTTTCTGCTGATGAAGCTAATAGACTTCTGGCATGTCAGAAGAGTTGCTGGAGCCAACTGATGTGAGTCACCCACCCTGACTGGAATTAACTCGGGCATTCTGAAGGTCTTTAGGAATGAAATGACCACCTCAGTAGCAAGAACCTGTAAACTTGTGTTTTTAAAAAGAGTCTACTCTGTGAAAGGGTTTCAAGAGAGCAGTTACGCCAAGGGAGGTTTAGATTGGGTATTAGGAAAAATTTCTTCACCGAAAGGGTTATCAAACATTGGAACAGGCTGCCCAGGGACGTGGTGCAGTCGCCATCCATGAAGGTATTAAAAAGATGTGTAGACGTGGTGCTGAAGAAACATGGTGTAGTGGTGGGTTTGCCCGTGTTAGGTTGATGGTTGGACTCAATGATCTTAAAGGTTCCTTCCAACCTAGACGATTCTATGAGTCTGTCTTTTAGTGTGTTTGCTAAAAAGGCTGCTCATGTGACCAAGGAATATACTTCATAGTTAAAAGCAGATTTAAAAAAAAAAAAACAAAACAAAACGAACCCAAAACCAAACAAAAATCCCAACTTAAACAGTAGTATGCAAGACTGACTTCTGCAGAGGAAAGTTGTTTGCTATTATTCTGTTGTCATTATCTGAGATTCTCGGTAAGGCAATGAATAAAGAACTGATTGAATTAAATATGAGGGGTTTATTATTTTTTTTTTAAGACTTTGGAATAAGAAGTGTAATGTTGTACATGTAAAACTGTCTAAGGGACAAAAAAAAGTACAGAGGAACGGTGAATACCGGTGGCTTGTATTAGGATTGGCCTTGCATAAATGCATTCAGACTTAAGAAGAACAACTGCTGGCACAGCAGTACTTGCTAAATTCTTTGATGCAATTCCTTATGTTGGTGAGGTAGAGAGGATGCCACCAGGAGCTACAGCTACAAGGGACAGGGTGAGGATGGAGTGGCAGACTTTGATAAACATGAAGTACCACAGCAAATAAATGCAGCTTTTCTTGCAAATACCTGAGGTTTTATATGTGTCAGCTCAGAACAGAGTCTTGTGTATCGCTGTACATAAGGGAATGCTCTGTAACGGTACAGTCAGAAAAATGAATGGGAATATTTAGAGTGGAAGGGAGCGCAGCAGAAATACGATGTTTCTCGTGCTAAGTTCTTCTCTACAGTGATTTCAAAGTTACTATTACCTTCTGAGAAAAACTCATGCAGACCAAGAAGATTCAGAGAAGAGTGAAATTGAAGAAAAATTTTTTGAAGAGCTTTTTTTTGGGGGGGTCGGAGCTGGGGGGAAGAACATCAATTTTGGAAAGCAGGTGATTAAGAAGGAAAGTGTTAGAAATATGTAAATTGATGAAAGGCTGAGCCAGCTATTCTATGGTTTTTATTGTATAGCTGAAGAACTTAACTGGAAGGTGGAAAACATGAAGCTAGCGCAGGGAGACAGCTGTTCACATAAGGTGTAACTGGTCTGTGGAACTGATTTGCACTGCGTGCTAATGAAACCAGGGAACGGGCGCCATTCAGGGGAAGATGGGGCAACATCAAGGAGCGTGCAGTTATATCTAAAGATGCAAGAAAAGCAACTTCAGGCTTCTCTGGCCATAGCTAATATCACTTGGTGAAGTTCATGATAAAATCATTCTAGTGATCAGATTATCCTACCTTTGCCTTCTACAGGCTTGCGCATTTTCCCTCAAGCAGTTGTTATCAGTCACTTTTCAAAATTGAATAATAAGCTAAATGATTGATTAAGGCATGCCATATATCCCTCTGTAGTGAACAGCCATTAAAAGTTTACTAAATAACGAGTTTTGGGAGAGATTGCTAATGTATCATCTATTTCTTTTGTATTATCTTAATGGGATAGTCCAGTTTCTGATTTATTTTTTTTTTTAAGTTAAACCAGCATTTGGTGGTAAGTTTTAATGTAAAATGAGATGACTGGTTGTTCAAAACCAATGTGATCTTATTACAGAATTTTAAGAGGCTAGAATTTGACTGAATCTTTGAAGGCTGCTTCTGTTTTAGCAGCCAGACTGAAAATTAAAATATTGTAGTTAAAGATACAGATACCTTCTACGTTCAAGTGCGTTTGTCATGAGGTTTTATGAAGGGGGGGTGCATACACAGTAAAATGCAAAAGTCAATACTATAATTCCAAATTGATGCCTGTGCAGATCTCATAACATACCTAGCATATAGTAATGTGAAGAAGCATCAGTAATACCTCCTCCTAACCTTTTGAAAAATGTTGGAAATCTCAAAGAATTACTTTAAAATCAAATTTGTGTAGCATGCAGCTGCCTGTGTGCAGTCTGTACGCGATAGTGGAAAAAGATGATGTTCACCCAAATTCAGCACAACTAGAACTCGGTGACACTTTGGAAGGGAGGTTGATCATTAAAAAATGTGGGTTTTGGTCACCCTAGGACTGTGCATGGAGCAGGTGGTTGGTGGGGTAGAAGGACTAGAATCACATCTGCTGAGAGTAGGAGGTGTCACCCTCCATTGTCTTTTGTATTATAGTTCAGAAATTGGAGAGGAATGATGAGCTGAAAGAGCAGTTTTTCCCTTGTCTGATTGGGAAGCAGGTCTGACGCAATGTCGTCATGTCCCAGTACTGGGACAAAATGGAAGAGCTGACGTTTGTTATTTTGGGGCAATTTGGGAAGTGGGTGGCGAGTTCTTAACTACTGACACAGCTGACATTCATTCAGGACCTGTAAGACCAGAAGACAACTTTAATTAATATAATCATGGGGTGGGTTAGCACAAAGCATCCAGTGCTGCTTTAGCACAGCCTGAAACCTTGGTTGGGTTTGGCCCCACACTCCAGCTAAGAGGCCATCTAAACTTTGGAGTGCTGAGGAACACGGTGCAGAGATGTAACAGTGGCTTTTGTGCTCCCAGGCTGGACTGGAAACAGCAGTGTGAACCCGAGCCCAAGCGGTGCCATGCTTTTAACTCAGAAACCTCGCTGGACACAAGCCGGCGCAATTTATAGTTTGGGTAAACCAGTACAACGTTAACAGATTGGGCTGGCTCATGCATTCAATATCCAGAGTTCCTTCGCCTCCCTCACCCTCTTCTCTTGCCCCCTGACCTCTGTGCCCCCAGTCCCTCAGTGTGCTCCTGCGTCCCTGCTTTTGTTTTGCCCACAGGTTTAGATTAAACATTGGGAAGAAGTTTTTCACTTTAAGGGTGGTAAGGCACTGGAAGAGGTTGCCCAGAGAGGCTGTTGAGGCCCCATCCCTGGAGGTGTTCAAGGCCAGGCTGGCCGTGGCCTTGGGCAACCTGGTCTAGTGGGAGGTGTCCCTGCCTGTGGCAGGGGGGTTGGAACTAGAGGATCTTCAAGGTCCTTTCCAACCTAAACCATTCTATGATTCTATTTTTTCACAGCTACCCAGAACACAGCACTGTGGCATACGCTACTGCTGATCCGTCAAAAAAGAGGAAATGCAGCACTTGGAAGTGGGGTGAAGTTGGGGAATAAATCCCATAAGCCAGTTCAGCTGTTGGACTATCTGCCAGCTAATGCCTCCAGATTAGAGAGCTCAAGGAAGCTGGAGACCACATACAGTTACCTCTTCCTGGGAAACCTCTCCTGCTTCCTAGACCAGTACCCCGCCTGCCAAACCAGAAGGTATTTTGGCATGAGATATCCTTGCTCTGTCCTGCTGATGCGTACTGTTGCATGGATGTGTCTCAGCAATCTTGAAAGTAGGGACAGAAACTTGGGTCCCATCTCCTGAAAGCTTACCCGAAATCATTGCTAAATAGTGAAACATGCTACTTGAAGTGGAAATGCTCTAGAAGGGAGGGAGAGGAGGGAGGAAAGGAAGGAATGGAGGAAGGAAGGAAAGGGAGGGAGGTTGGTTGGTTACAGCCAGGATATTTTGCTGCCTGTCTGGTAGGATGCTTGCCTAAGAACTGGAATATGTTGTTACACATCTCATCCTTGATGCAAGAGGTTTTGGCTTCACAATCAAACCCCCACAAAATGAACTGCTCACAGCCTTAAGCTGTACAAACCCATTTCTGCATATGTGCACTGTAAAAATACTTAATAGAAAATGTTAATATCCACAAAGGAAATAAATGACTATTGAACAATACAATTCCCATTTAACATAGATGCTTTGAACTCTGATCACAACGAGAGTCTATCTACATACACCTGCCAATAGGCACTCATGGGACCTGAAGAATTAAAATCCAACAAATCTAGTATGATTTTTAATTAAACATCTTACTTTCTTGAAGTATTAATTGTGAAGTAAAGGTTATGCTCTTTTCTCATGTGTTTAACAGACAACAAACTCATACTGCAGCCAAATATACAGATTTTAATTTTCAGATTTCAAATCCTCTCCAGCGGGACAATTGAAGTGCTTTGATAGTTGATGTTGCTCAGACAGAAATCTAAGCCAAAATACATCTGAACAAATCTGTAAATGTAAGAAAATTTGCAGATGTATGAAAAGAATGTATTAAAATCAAGTGTTGCCAAATACTGTTTCAGAATCCACTTGGGACAATAAAGAGGAGGAATGAAAATTAACAGCAATAAGGGAGTCTATATTTTAATGCTCCTATAACAGCGTATGATTGTTAAAGTTAAATATTGAGAAATTGCCTTTTGAAACACTGATAATAATTTTTTTTTTCCTATTTCTATGGCATCAAATACGATACTTAATTTCCAAACTTAAAAGCTTCTTGTGCCAGCTAAATTGCATGCTGGCTCCTGTAGGAGCTTTGTTTGGAGGCTGCTTGGGCAAGTAAAGCTAATCAGATGCTTCAATGACTAACTGGTTTGTATATGGGAGCAAAGGTAGAACAAACATTGGAAGTGATATACACATTTTTTTTCTCTTTTCGTGTTGTTACAGGAATCTCTAGTTAGGCTTTGACACTCTCAGGTAGTCTGCAGAGAATCAAAAAACCATGGATGGCACAATGTATAGGGGCTGAAGGTAAGGCTCAAAAAGTGGAATTTGTCTGTCTAAATCGGGATGTCAAGCTAGGTACCCTATGGCCTGCTTATATGAATTGAGGGAAACAGGGATTTCCGTGGAAAATTTAGCATATTCTAAAATTGACATCTACAGTGGCTCAGAAGAATCTGACCTAGAAGGACCGACTTTTCCTCGTTGTTTTTAAAGGCAGCCCAGGCCATGACATTGCTCACCTGTAGGTATGGAAGGTTGGGTGAGATGAATTCCATGCAACGTGTTTGAACTGCCAAGGGCATGAGGGACGAGAAGGTGATTTACCAAGGGCAAATCATGCTTGCCTGGCCTGTTCTCCTTCTCTGATGAAATGAGTGGCTATATAGACAAGGGGAGACCAGTGGAGTGGACTCTTACATGGGCTGAAAACTGCCTGCACTGCCAGGCCCCAAGGGCAGTGATCAATGTCTTGGTGTCCAGCTGGCAGTGGTATCAAGCAGAGCACCTCAGGGACTGCTGCTGTGTGAATATTGTTCAATATCTTCATCAAAGACCTGTGTGATGGACCCGAATGCAGCACCTTAACAAATCTGTGGTTGACACCAAATCAGGAGAGGCAGTTGGCACAGTCAAATGTAGAGCTTTGGTTCAAAGGCAAAGCTGGGGAAGTTGAGCATTGAACAAAGAGCAATCTCATAGAGTTCAGCAAGGAGAAGCAGAAACTCCAGTGCCTGGGGCAAGTTAACCCCACAGGCAGCCAGTGCCTGAGTAGCAGCTATGCTGGAAAGGGGATGGAGCCTACGGTGGACTTCAAACTGAATTTGAATGAACCCTGCACTTTCACTGCAAATAAAGGAAATCTCACATTGAGGTACCTTAGGAGGAGCATGGGCAGCAGTTACGGGAAGTTGTGATCTGCCTGTCTGTACTTAGCACTGGTGAAGCCACACCTGGAATACTGTGACCGCTTTTGGGCCCTCCAGTTCAAGAGGGATGTGGAGAAATAGTAAAGGGTCCAGAGAAAACCACCTAAGCTGGTTAGGGGCCGAAAGCATATGACCTACAAGGGGACCTGAGGTTGTTCAGCCTGGGGAAGAAGAAACTGAGGCACAATCTACAGGCAGCCTACAACTACCTGAAGGGAAGTTACAAAGATGATGGAGCCAACCCTCCTCAACAAGGGGCAGCAGCCACAAGTTGTGTCTTGGGAGAGTCACACTGGACATTAAGAAAAGCTCTTCCACCAGGAGGGTGGTGCAGCACTGGAACAAGTCACCCAAGGATGGTGTGGGTTCTCCCTCCTCAGGGGTTACAAGATCTGGCTGAACAAAGCCACAGCTGACCTGATCCAGTGTTGATGACCAACCATCCTGCTCGGAGCACATCTATGGGACTCTGAAAGTCAAGTGTTATCACACTCAGCACCTCAGTCTTTCTCCTGGGTTTAGCCTTGTGTTCCTGCACATCCGAATATACGTGACAAATGCTCTTCTGTGGCTGGTCTCTTCTTACTATTTACATGGAGCAGGGAAAATAGATGCTGAGGGTATGTGGTACTGCAATTAATTCAATTTTTTTCCTTTTTTTAAAAAAAAAAGCAAATTTATTCATTATATCAGCATTGGGAAGGTTAGAGAACTGACTGTTTTAGTGATATTAGATTTGCTTTTAGAAAATTAAGATCCTCTGGTAGGTGACATACAGGAATTTGTGTACATGTGTGATTTGCTTGGAGTTGTTGCAGCAAATTCTCAAATATAGAACAGCCAGAAAAATGATATTTTTTTTTAATAGGCACTCCTACGCCAATTTAAAAATAGTAAACTACAGCAAGGTAAGTATCACAGAGCCTGATGTGAAAAAGTACATTGATAGAAAATAAGGAATAGAATATGTGATGAAGATTGACATCGCAAATGAAAAAGGAAGAGGGAAAAAAATAACACAAAATAACAGAAGATGCAAAGTGATTAGGGAGCACCGAGAGAGAGACGGGAATGGAAAGTTGGTGACAGATGAGGCTGATAAGGCAAAGGGCCTAAAGGAATTCCTCGCCCCAGTAATCACAGAGGCAGCAGAAGGCAATATCCCAGGAACTGGGATTTGTTTTCCTCAGGGAAGGAAGGAAAATGTCAAAAGGTTTTACTCTTGCACTGGAGTGGATAATAAGGCAATTAGTACTATTAAAAGTTGTCAGCGCACCCAGACTGGAGTGATAAATCACATCCTAGGATTGGAAAGGGAGAGGGAGATGCTGGAAAGGTTTTGTGGAGCAGTTGTGATAACTTACCGGAAAGGGAATTATTGAGAACTGGTGAGTGTTTAATGAAGTTTACACTGAAAAACGAGAGGGAGCACCGCAACCCCAGCATTTGCAGATCTGTAAGCTTGACTTCACTTCTGCAGGAGAAACTAAATACTGGTGAGTCGTGGCTGTGTACGTTTGTAAGTGGCAAAAGGAATGTATTATTAAAAATACATTGTATTAACATACATGCCATGGGAGAAGTACATATCACACAAATGACTTGGAGTCTGTTGCACAAAAGATTTATGCAAATAATCTCTATTAATAGGATTTCTCAGTACAAATCCTTTCTTGTCAACACAAGGAAAGGTCTTGGCAATGTTATGCTCATGATCTATCTTTCCAAAGGGTTTCTGATATTTCTACAGTTTCAAATGATGTTTTTCCATATATAAGCAACTATTATAGAGGAGGTAACTGCTAACCTTTTGCAAAGCTTTGTAAATATAGGTACTATGCAGTTTAATAAGGTTGAATAAGAAGGTAGAGGAATACAATTTTTTTATATACTGTATTTCCACACACCTTCCCTCCTCTGGTCTCACACCTTTTTATTGCTTGCTCTATTTTAGATAACAATGTGATTCCTCTATGAAATAGTTTTAACTGCTGCCAATAAAAATAAAACAATAAATAGATAAAAAAAAACAAAACGGGCAAACTTCTCCACTTTGTATTGCGAGCTGGTTAAATCCTCTGTTGCCCAGAGGTGGCAAGATCCCATTACCCACATCTATCCCCAGGGAGCGGGGTGGCAGAGGGTCCCCATGGGAGGGTGGCAGGGCACTAAACTAGCCTGTCTTCAGCTGGCAGGGGGAATCATCTGCCAGAAGATGCCAGCCCAAGGGTGGTGAAGACGCTTTGCAGAGTGTGTTCACAGTGCCCAGCACCAGCAGCACTGCTCTGACTGGGCTGGATGAAGAAAACCAGTGAGGAAAGAGCTGTGGGAGCAACAGACTGTGTTAGAATAACCACCATTGGGAAAATGAGAGGAGTGTTCAGGGACACAAAGGCATCCCTCAGGTCCTCCCCATCTACAGTGACCACCCTGCCCAGTACACATACGTAGCACCTGCCATGAGGGGTTTCTTCCCCAGCACTTGTGCAGGCTCAAATCCTACATGGATGTCAATGGGAGACGGTCATCATCGCACAGTGGCCAACAGACCCTCAGATGCCTTCAGTTCTTGAATGGTTCAGACATGTGCCCAAGGCTGGGACACCTCATGGGACCACTGTGCAGCTGCACTGCAGAGGCAAAAGAGCTGCCAAGGCCAACCTTGCCAGGACACCTGGAGACACAGCTACCCAAGGCTGGCACCTTGGGCAGTCTCCATGTACTACTCACATATGAAGAGGAGCTCCCCTCCTCCTCCGCTCCCCATGGACACCAGTTCATTCTCCAACACAGTCTCTGCTCTGCTTGGCAGCTGCTGTGCAGGACTGGATGTCCAAACTCATCTTTGGCTAATTCAGGACTTGGGAAAAGCAAAGGCATGACAGAGTCCAGCTGGAATCAGCCTGCTGAGGGCCAGAAAAACTGGTAGTGACCCACTGAGTGGCTCTGTGTGTGCGCGTGCATGTGTCTAGGCAGGCACCACGTTCCTGGGGTTTGTGCAGCGGTCCAGTACGCCTGACCCACCTGCATCCTTGCTTTACCTCGAGGTGTCAAAATGAATACCTCCTTTTCCATGCTGTGCTGCTTAGACAGGACATGGCCATACCCCTGGTGCTGTTGGAGCAGCATCTCTCCATGCATGGAACAGAATCTTTACTACAAGGGACGACAGGCATTTCAAAAAGCCAGGTATCCCTGTGCAGTGGGAGGTAACACCAATGACCTGACCCGACCATCCCCTAATTTCTGACCAGCCCAAACAGCTTCACTTGTGGTTTGTTTTTTGGTTTGGGTTTTTTTTTTTTGTTTTGTTTAAGGATTCAATATCTCTCCCTGAGGTGTTTTCCCTCTTGAACTCTTTTGAGTTCCACAACATGCTTGTCTCTGCATCCCTACCTCTGACTGTAATTTTACCTCTCTTATCTCTGTGCTGACTTTCTCATGGCTCTTTCTCAGCAGCCTGACTCAAGGTTACGCAGCTGTGCCGTATCCGAGCTGGGCCTTGGGTCCTTGATACACAGGCAGCCGAGCTCCCCGCGGGGAGGTCACAGAGATAGAGAGGTACAGCACTGTGCCAACTGTGTTACAGTATGGGTATTTTGGGAAAGACAACCAAGCCTACAAAACCATGCTTTACTCCTCAGGTGGAGATGGACAGATGGACACCGCTTCAATTTCTGTTGACTTGGGGGTAACAAGGCAGTGCCCACTGCTGTCACTCATCACTTTTTTTCCTCCTTGCTATCATGTCACACCACTGAGGAGCTATATAACATGCAAAACTGGTGTTTTCTAGGTGAAACTCGAGCACAAGTATTTCTACAAATGCCTAAAAGTGATACCATTCCTGTGCAGTGGGTATTAATCTCAATTTTGGGTTTGAGTTTCTCCCAGCCTGCTCAGTGTTGGGAGACAGGCAGTCTTGTTTCCTCTATGCTTCTTCCTCAAACTGATCCCCTTCAAGACAACAAGCAGTGATGGACTTGATCTCCCCAGCTCCATAATCTAAACTAGAACGGTAGCGTGAGGCACGCACAGGTTTTGCATTGCTTTTCAAAAGCTGTCAATGCTTCTCACAGATGAACGGCAGCAGCGCCAGCTGATTCTGGATTTCAGACAGGGTTCCTGTTCCCTGACAAACAGGTTTCATTTTTCAGAAAAAGCAAGTCGAGTTTTGTGAAAGAGGTTTCTTTCTGAAGAGAAGAGAAGACATGGACACGCGCAGCCCAAGGTTCGCACCAGGAGCCAAACCCGCACAGCTGAAGTGGCAGCATTGGTCCTACACAGCTAGGAAAATACTCCTGAGTGATCTCTAAAAGCAGTGTATTTTGATTTTGTTGATTATCTGCACTTCTTTTCTTAATCTCCAGCTTTGCCAGAAGTGGGAAGTCCATTGTGTTGCTATCCAGATTACCTAATATAGCTTTCCTTGGCTCAGCAACTAGTCACTTAGGCCACTGCAAGTTCAATAAGGGATCAGAGGCAGCAGTCAGTTGAATTCTCCAAACATTTTTGTTGGAACAAAATTGCAAACCTTTATCTCACTAGAAGGATTTACAGATTACACATGACACTGATAAATAAGCGTATCAGTTTAATGTCTGACAGGTCGCCTCTCAGAGGACTAAAACCTGCTTTTGCAGAGGGATAGAGATGGTTATCAAATGATCGTTCCTGTCTCTTTCTTTTATGAAAACTGCCTATTTTGTGGCCAAGTGGTACAAAAGCAAAATAATTTGGGAGAGTTATTTTAAGGCCAAAACCAAGTTCTCAGAAAATCTGTCTCACAGTCTTCCAGTATGTACAAGGTTGTTATAAAGAGGATTATGATCAACTACTCATCATGTCCATCAGAAGGACAAGAAGAAATCAGCTTAAACTGAAATAAAGAAGATTTAGGCTAGGCAATAGGGAAAACTTCCTAATGACGGCAGTCGTGCAGCACGGCAAGACATGACCCAAGGATGTTTTGTTCATCTTTTCAAAGAGAAGATTACAGAAACATCCAGCACTGATGGTTCAGAAATGCTCGCTCCTGTCTCAGCACATGAGGTGGCAGGGGTTGGGAGGGTGTCCCTTCCAGCTGTGAATTCCTGTGACTTCGGGATGTGCTAATCTAATGGAGTGAGAGGCTTTTCAGGTAGCCTGGTGTTGCTGAGGGATTCAGAGAGGCATAATTAAGTCCTTCAGGCATTTTGCCTTCTTAAGCATCCTAAAATTTCACCTGATGGACCCCTTCAGTAAAAAGTGCCATCCCTGCATGCATGCAATTATTTGTCCAGATTGTTGTAGATCTGGGTGTCACCTCATCTCTGGTGGAGCAACAAAGCGGGCAGGACTCATGCACCTGAACAGGGAGTGTCCAGTGCCCTTGGGACACCTCAGGATATCCAACCAAACCATATGGGGTTTTATGTCATCTCTACCAGCTATATATGGATGACTTGGATACTGTAGGGTGTTCTACATGAGACGAGGTGCCTTTGTTTAGACAACTGAATCACAGCCCCCAGAGATCCAGCTTGTCTCTACAGCTGGGAGTCTCACCCTCACCTCTATACAGCTTCCATTTGAAAACGTGCAACCAACTCCCAACCTGTCTTCTTCCCAAATGCAAAACTGCTGACCCTGAAATGTTTTTTTAAAAAGAGAGTTGGGTTGTTTTTCCAAATATCTCCATAGTTACTCAAACCTCCTGTAAATAATCTGCAGCAAAATAAAGCAAACGTTGCTCCCTGATGAGTCTTTCAGCTGGGAGAGGAGTCATGGCCAGCATGACCACACTCCACATGGAATGATGCCCCTTCCTTTCCCCAGGACCTCGTGTTGATATGATACGATCTGAAAGTCAGATATTTTCTGTGCTCAGCTCTTGCTGGCAGCTTGGCCCTGCAAAAATCTTTGTGCATTAAATCACCAGTGCCACCATAGCAATCCTCACCATGGCTGACCAAGCCCTGAAAACGTAGAAAACTGTGGTCAGCAGTAGCACGGGACAAAAGCGACCTGTTTTTTTCTTGACAATGGGCTGACATCACGCTATGTGCGACTTGTCACTCCATGTGCAGACTGTAAAGTTGTGATTAGACAACCTCCCCTCACCTTCATGTTCTCACCTAAGAGAGAAACTTGACAAAAAAATGGAAAATGCGATTGCAAAGCTATATAAATTAGCAGAGGGATCCCAGGATCTGTTAGTTCCTGAATTTATTTAGAATGATTTTTTTTTTTTTTTTAACTGCCTAATTTCAGTTTGATGGGTCCCTTTGAGAACTAAGCAGGTCATGTAGCTAAACTAAGCAAGAGCTTGTCTTCTTTATGAACTGCTTCTGAGTCATGTTTGTACTCAAAGGGAACAGTGTCATGCATTAATTGAGTCTCACTGGTTTAATTTCCAATTGACAAGTAAATAGCTCTGGTTCTTAAAAAATTACACAACAGAAAAAACTCTCAGTAATACTCTGGTGACAGTCTTCCCAGGTACATATTTTTTTTTCTTTCCAGATCAGCACAAACTGCAAATGCAGTTGATATTGCATCATTCTGTTTCAATGGATGTTATTATAGTTCATTGTATTAATCTGATTATCCTGAATTTTGGCTCTTATTTACAGTTAAATTAACTTTACTTATTTAATACAGCTGCATGTTTAACACTTAATAAAATTGCTGTTCATTTCAGTGAATCTGATTTGTTCCAAAGAGAAATTCATGAAATATGCCAAACTGCTGGGTGAGGAATCCAGAAGAAAAGCGGTATGAACACAGTTTAAGGGTCAGCCTTTCCCAGCTGTTTGCAGATGCAGAAGAGAATGTAGGCCTCTTGATCTCTCCACAGGGAACAAGAAAGTGGGAGTACTTATTTTCCTGACTATAAAGATACAGAGAAATCAGCCTCTCCTTTCGCTGGTTTTGAGATCATGCCAGGGTGAAGGAATCCTGGTGCGGGAAGACAGGAAGTAAAGGGGAATTGTGGCTGGGACCTTCTGCGTGTAGATGTCAACCCATCGCCCTGGCTGGGTAGCACAAACCAGCCCAGGCTGCTTTTGCCTTGGTTGCATACTTGCTTCTTGTTGGGAGACTCCCAGCACAGGGGAAATGTGTGAGATGGCAGTAGCCTGGACACAGCATTTTGTCAGAAGCCTGGCAGGTACTTCAGGAACAGAGGCATATGCAGAAGAACCGGCCTCTCAGTTGTGTTTAGCTATGGAGGGCTGTGGGTTGAGAGATAAAGTCTGCTGTCTCCACTGCCCCATCCCCTGCCCACCACGCGGCTGGGAGAAGACCAAAGGGCAGTGGTAGACATAGCCGCACCTGGAATAGCCAAGGCACTGCACAAACAAACCCCTTGCTAGCAAGCATGAGGTCCCATCTGTGCATACACCCAACTGGCTGTTACTTTATTTCTATATGGCAATCTAGGAAAAAGACTTAGTTAATATGCATTTACTTATATCCTTGGGATAAGAGTCTCACTGACTCCTATCAATGAAGTCCCACTATTTGAATAAAATGGAAAGTGGCAACGGTCACAGTATACAGATTGCTGCTTCCTGACATTTGTCTGTCCCCTTGAGACAGCTGATGAAGAGAGAAGGCTTTGGAGGGATCTAGCAGTCACCTTCCCACACCTACAGAGAGGTCACTGAGACGGAGGAGATGGATTCTTCAGAGGGGTGCGTGGCAGGATGGAGAGAGACGATAGGCATATGTTGAAACAAGAGAGGTGCAGGCTGGACATAGAGAGGAACTTGTTCCTTATGATGACAAGCCCAAAGCAGAGCAGGTTGCCAGAGAGGTTGCCCAGGCTCCATTGTTGGAGGTTTCCAAGTCCTGTCTTTCACAAGCCATAAGCGACATGGGTTGATCTCAGAGCTAATCCTGCTCTGAGACACCCAAGGCCCCTTCCAACCTGAGTTATCCTGTGATCCTACGATTACACCTGCTGTTGCCAATGCATCTCGCACATGTGGGATCAGCCTGACTGGAGCTTTGCTTCCCAACCCCCCTCTCTGCTGCTACCTTACTCCCAGAGAAAACAAGATATCTTCTGGCCAAGGGTACTTGGTGGTGTGTCACCATGGGTTGGCTGTTGCAAGGTTGCTTGCAGGTTCTAGGTGAGCAGTAACTCACCTAGAACAAGATACGGGACAAGATGTGACAGGGGAAAAACATGTGGCAGGCTAAATGTGAGCCTTGTAACTTCAACATGGTAATTTCCCCCTTTGGCAAAACACACAAATGTGTTTCTCCTTCTGTGCTATGTGCCATATTGTGGGGCACATTTTGCAGGTCATCGGTGGAGGTAATTTCTTCATGTCATAGAGTTGCACTACTGAGTATATAGTGGAACTGCTTTTGCAAAATAACAGAACTGATTAGTGGCAAAAAAATGTCTTTACTTGAAAGTAGCAATGACAGAGTCTTGATGCCATTTAGGAATACATAACATTAATATCAAATTGACTATGTTGTCACACCTTATTTTCCTTGACCAGCAGATGATAAAAAAATAAGAATAGGTTCTTAAGAAACTGTAAGTTAAAGTATTTTGCTTCACACAGAAGACATATTTTAATTTACTAATCTGTATGAATTGCATTCTTGCAAATTACTCAAAACTGCCCAGTATCTGGGCTGATCACCATAGCTTAGCTGCAATGGCTACCAAGCACCACAAATCTTTACATTTCCAAATCTATGACTATGACGAAGCAGGCATAGAACACAGTTAATATGTTCCTACTTTATTAAAGAAGAAGGCAGTTTCACTCATCTAAAATTTACTAAATGTATGGGTCTTAGAAAGATGGCCTCTTTTGCCTCTTCTGCAAACCAAATAAATAGAAAAAAAAAGAAAAAAGTCCAGGAGAGAATATCCTACTGCATCTTGGAAGTCCCTTTTGTGTTATCTGTCCAGCCAGTGTGGATCAGAAGTGGTGTTGCATTTTCTGTGTCCACGTAATAATAGTACATTTACCCAGACACTGCAGGTCAGAAAAACAGCCCATCTTGTCCAGAATCTATACTGCCTCCCAAATGAGAAGGGGTCCTCTAAATAATCCTCTACATACCCATAACTAAAACCTATATTGCTGTACAGAGGGATTTAGATCACAACTACACAAGAAGCTTTAATCCTGGCATCTCATCTTTGTAACCGAAATGTTTTGTCAGTCCTTTTTTTTTTTTTCGATCCTGTATTAATATTAATATGCCAAAGAATTGTATAACATGATGAATGGTAGTTGCAGTACCTCTTTGTGATCTATAAAAGAGGTGGGGGAGCAACATCTGAAGGTGACACAAAGTTATTTAGGTTAGGCTGAGCCAATGGAGAGAAAAGAATTCCCAAAAGTTTTGTCCAGCCTGAGCATGAGGGCAGTGGGATGATAAAGCTGGTGGTGCTCATTAATGCAAAATCATGTCCAGTGGATGGAGTAGCCTGAAGCACTCTGCTGCACAGCGCTCAGTCCTAAATCACAGATGACTAAGTCAGGTAAAGGCTGTGACATTCACCTGGAAGCTCAGTGTAAACCAAGTAGTCAAATCACAAGATGTTGGGGTACATAAGGAAAGAGCCAGAAAATATACCTAATATTATGACATTACTGTGCCATTAAGGTTTAGTTATTTACCTTGAATACTGCATTCGGTTCTGGTCAGCCTAATGCTCCACAGAGACCTACTCCAAAGAGCTAATTTAGCTTAAGGAGCTTACTCTCCCTAAGATCCCTCTGCAGACAAGGGAGAGCTTTCGGCTCTCTCCTAGGAGGAATTTCAAGCATCTCGTGGTAGGTTACTGCTCTCCACCATCCTTCAGAATAACCTGTTTTTCTCCGTTAAAACAGAGGCTAATGTTAGCCCTTTCTCTATCAAGACACACAGAACTGTAAGGGGCAGTTAATGAAAATTGTTAGGGAAGCTGGGAAAAAGCAAATTAAGATTGAGGAAGCTGTTTGATTTTCATAGGGAGCATTCAGAAGAATACAAGCTAAGGAGGTCAAGAGCAGGTAGACCTAGGACTTCTCCCACCTTTTTCGTAATAAGACAGCAAAACCCACCAGTGACACTGAGAGGCAGTGGATGAGAGAGGGAGGTTGTTCCACTCAATGGGGAGATGAAGCTTCATTGCCTCGAGAGCTTTGCAGGATTAAAAAAATGTCATCCACCACTCCACAACTGACAAGACTACCAACAGTTATGCTAGCAAGGGCTAAAATGCTAGCAGCCTCAGAGTTTGGGTAGCTGTGCTTCAGATTATGACTTCACTTCTAAATGCAGAAGCTGGATTCTCGTATTTGCCCTTCTTCCTCCAACGAGCAGTTTACTCACTGATTACCTGCTCACACGGCTTCTGCATTTCTCCCTGAGACATCTGGCACGGCTGCCCCTGGAGACAAAATATCCCACCCGCTAGATCAGTCTTGTGATGTCCTCAGCCATTTCTGAGCAAGTGTATAGTTTCTAGCTGTGCAGAAGGAAAAGAGCCCACAGGGACAGGCCTGAAAGTGCACCTCAGAGCAAACGATGAGCCAGATTACCATGAGTGAAAGGTCACCCGTTCCCTCACCTTTCCAGTGGGGTTCCTGCTGGGCCATTGCTGCAGATACACTTTGTCAAACCCTGGGTGAAAAACAGTGCTGAAAGAGACTACACAAACTCATCTACAACATCCCACTGACCCTGGGGTGGATCAGCTG
Organism: Charadrius vociferus; assembly: GCF_000708025.1. Classification (NCBI taxonomy): domain Eukaryota; kingdom Metazoa; phylum Chordata; class Aves; order Charadriiformes; family Charadriidae; genus Charadrius; species Charadrius vociferus. Next base: position 1,301,337 of record NW_009660387.1, on the reverse strand, counting down.
TACCTAAGCCATACCTAGCAGAAATCTGTCTAACCTGTTGTTACAAGCCCTGGTAGATGAGGATGCTCTGCTCAGCAGGGGCGTGATGCTCTTCTTCACCATCCTCACCACTAGAGCATTTTTCTCTTGTAAGTGGATTGTTTTTTGTCTTGTCTTATCCACTATGGCCATTAAACACAGATAAAGAATCAATCACAGCTCCAGAGATGTATTTTGAACATCGAGCTTTCTTACACGCAGCATCTTTCCCCACGTTTGGTGCTCTCTGTAAGGCATTGGCCCAAGCATCCAGGACGCGAAGCACAGCGAGACGCTGTCAGCGCTGGGAAGGCCGGCTCCCCTCTTACCTGCAAGGCTTTTGGGGTCGTCCCCTTTTCCTGCTATTCAGCTCAGAAGCACAGGGTGCTCAGAGCTATGCAGCAAATGGCCCCACCAGCCTCCAAGCACCCCCTGCGCCCTCCCTTCTCTTCTTAAAAAGGGCCACAACCGCTCTCAGCTGCAAGAGCACCGCAAGAACGCACCCACCACTCACCTCTCTCTCCCCCAGCTCCTTTCAGCTCGGGTGCTCCCTGCGTTTTAAAGCTGTTACAGACCGCACAGTCCTCAGTGTAGGCAGCTGCATAACCACTGGTAGCAGGAACCAGAGGGGAATCGCACATTTTGCCTCTGTTTGAAAGCCCCCTCCTAGCGTATTCGTGGTCGGCCTGGCCAGGTTCACCCTGACCCCCAGCACACACGCACATACACACACACACACACACAACCTTGTGTGTGGCCCATATTGTTCCTCTTGTACCTACAATGCCTGTTTGCTTGTCACAAAAGGTAATTTGGTGGATTTGGAAAAAGGCAAATCATATCAAGCTGCATCTCATTTTTAAATTCCATGGAGTTATAAATCATCTTATTATTTGTTTTAGGCTTTTCACAGGTGTTACAGGGATGGTGATTATTTCTAATTCCCTGGCTCCACAATTCCCTGCTCCTACTTTTAACAGAAGCACTATGTTTGTCCTCTTCTAGTCTTCTTCAAAAAGGGCACTAAGCTCTCTGCGCCTTTCAGCATCATCTGCCAATTTTCCTACCCATAGAGTAATTCTTCCCTTGGTTTCCCTTTTCGTTATTATAAAAAATGCCATTAAAATGCCTTATTAGTATAAGCAAAGAATAGAAGTGTTTTATTTTTTGCCTTAGACTTTCTGATTTTGTCTCTGTATGCTCATGCTGAGTTCTTTTTAACATTCATTTTTAGATATTTGACCTAGTTTCTATGTTCTGTACACTCTCTTCTTGCACTTGAGATCATTGAAGAGCTTGTGATTTCACAGATCTCTTACTGCATTTTCTATCCTTTCTACACGCTTGGATATTTTGTGATTCTGCTCCTACTGTTTTTTGTTTATTTATTTTTTGTTTAAATGAACCATCAGCTCTTTCTGGAGCTCTTTTTTTCCACAGAATTGATTCCCAGAGGAATTTACCTGATAATATCCTCTGTGTTCATTAAAGTCTGCTGCCTTCAAGTCCTTTGCCTTCAGGTTTATGTTATCCTTCCTTCATTCCCTGAGGCTTATAAATCCTGTGACTCTCTCACCAACATTGTCCTCCACCTTCACACTCCTCAGCGGTTCCTCTCACGTGGTAGGAACTGACTGCAGGATCGCCACCTGGGAAGCTGCTTTCTGTACTGCTGCATGACAAAATGCCGGTGACACGCTCACTGAGCAAGCTGTGCCCTAGTTTAGTACGTTCTTCATAACTGTACTTAAAGTACTTAAAGACAACGCCCCCCCCCATCATCAGCCCTGGTTT
>NW_009660387.1:1290940-1299221 GCF_000708025.1 Charadrius vociferus | reverse complement strand
TTAAAAACAACCCCCCCCCCCATCATCAGCCCTGGTGTTTTTTTTTTTTTTTTTAATTATTCTGCTAGCTGCTCACAAAAGAGCCCCATCTATCTGAGTTTCTTAGGGGAGAGGAGACGAGTGTAATGGACATGATTTTTTACCCCATTATTTCCTGCTACTATTTAGAGACCCGGTCCACTGCGCTCTACACATTTTGTCTGAGAAGAAATGTATGTATCCGCTTTTCCCTCGCCAGTTCCTATTTCTCCAGTTCACTGCTTTCCATTTCTTCCTCATGTACAAAGTCTCATGGAGACTCTGTGGAGCATCCAAATGGGAGGGGAGGGCAGAGCTCTGGCAGTGGCTGAAACTTCTCTGCTTGTGAGATGTGACAGTTGCACAGAGAAGCGCCTCTTCACAGGCAAGACCTCTAAAGGAGATTACTTCATCCTTCCAAAAAGTCACATAAATTAGGTAGTAAGATTTTGCCCAACCCAGCAGCCATGACTTGACTATCAGGACCGCTTTATTCCCCATTTCCTTCATAGGCAGTCTTTCTTCTTCAACATAGACAGTTACAAATTTGGTGCTGAGACCACGCTGGATCACTAAGTTTAGTCTGATTTGATCTTGTCCTCTTCGTTATGAACTGAGCCTACAATCTGAAACAGAAACATCATAGCTACATTAAATACCAATAAAATTACGTGCAAATACAAAGATTAACTCATTCCATCTTGACTTTTTGCTGCATGATCCTGTCCTCCTCATCCACATAAAAATTATTCAGCCGCAAAAGGCCCTTGAGCGTAACATGACATTTACAGCATCTCTGAGTATTTCTTGTTTATTTCTCATAAATTTCCTTTGGTAATAACTTAGTCACTCAGCAACACTCTACAGTATACACATACATTACATGATTATCTCATATTTTATACAACACATGTTAAAGTAATTAATTTTCCCAGGCAAATGTCATACCATTTAGTTCATTGTTAGGAGCCAAATATTTGTGCAACCGTTTGTCACAAATATATGCATAACCACAGAAGACTTCAGCTCCATGGTATTTATTAAGAGTAATTTAAAGTGACACTGTCGAGGTTGCTAAAGTCTCAACTTTCACATTAGTTTTTGTTCTACTGGAAATTCCTTTAAGGATTCAACCTCAATTCATTTATTTGTTTGTTAACCATCCCTGCTACAGCATTTAGCACACAAAAATAAATAGGGCCTCACTGTGGCGTGGAATGTGCTAGCGACCAGCTAATTTCACGCCCTAGCACGACAGAAGGGTTTCATCTCTCATTTAAACCTTCTTTATCCTTTTCATTGACAAGATGTGGAGTTTGCCCCATCTTTAAGGTAGAACCGTATCAAATAAGAATAGGTACCTCCTTCACAAAAAGAACTGAGTTTAATCAGAAGTTCAACTGAACTTCAAGTTAAGACATTTCTTTCTGTGCTAACATGGGTGACCTCCAACAAACAGACAAAACCCCATCAGGACAGCGGCTCTAATTTCAACAGATGGAAGACAAGTTAGCCATGCGCCATCAGGACTGATTGCCTTGAAAAACACATTTTAAGGGCATGAAACCACCTCTGATAGATAGCAAAGAGTGATTCTCCCATCCCCTAAATTAGGTCTTACCTATATTCCTCACAGACTGATGCAAAAGCCCTTCCAAGTACATTTAGAGAGAGGAAGAGCAGCAGTGGAGCTGTGCAGTAAGAAATTGTGCTCAGAGACTCGACAGGCTGAACCAGACGGCTCCATTCAAGCTAACAGCCCAATAAATCCTATTCCCCGCAGACCATTTATTCTTCAGCACGTTCCATCAACAGGTTTGGAAAGGGGGACCCGACACTTTTCTCACTTATTTTGGCCTTCGATGAGAAAAGCATCAGTGAAGAAAAGAAGCAGGACCAAAAGCAGTCCAAGTGGGAATAAGTGGTAGGAGGAAGCACAAATCCCAGAAAGCAGAAAGGCAGGAGAAAGAAATATTGAGCAGACACAGCAGAGCAACAGCAGAGATGAGAGTGACTGTAACAGTGCAGCACCTCGGTGAGACTTCTTTTAGGTTATTGTGAACAGCTACCTTTATTCAAGGAAGACGCACTCGGTCTGGAACAGGCAGACAGAAAAGTAGGCCTGGGTGTTCAGAAGAAAGATGAACTACCACACAAGCGGACTGCCAAAAAGTCTGGTTCGCTAAACTTGGCGAAAAGCTGTAAGGAGATGAGATTGCTATCTGCCATTACGTAAGGAGCAGGCACCGAACGGCAAAAAAAGAGACACATTATTCAAAGGACAATGCCAAAACAAGGATGAAAAGGATATGTTTCCCATGAATGCCTTTAGGCTGGAAGTTAGAATAAAGTCCTAATCAGCAAAGGGATTAGGTTTGGGGTAAACCTCACTTCCTAACTTATTCATAATTGACTGATTTCAGTCATTTTTGAGAAGCTGGTGTTGATCGAGACTTTTGATCCATACAGATGACCTCACTATCATTAAGACAGAGCTTGATTAATTTAAGAAACAATTTCTGATGTGGTACCTGCAATTACCAATGTCTTGGTCTCTGTGATGGAGGGGATTACTGTCACTCCCGTTCTGCTATTATTCTGGCAGACTTCTCCAGCTTTGAGACCACTGCTTGGAAACCCAAAATGTACTTGCTGCTTTGATATCTTACACTGCCTTATTTTTTTTTCTGTGGACAATGCGCTATCATATTTGAGGCAGAAGGGATGAGTTCTCAAAGCAGCTTTGATCTGTCCTAGATCCTCAAAGCAGCCTGCAAGAATAGCTTGAAAGCTTTTTATTTAAAATAAGTGGCATTTCCTCCCCTCTCATTTTAATTGAAATAGATGCTGAATGCAGGGCAAATTGTATTGTAAGCTTGATTGCAGAAAGCAAGTGTACCTCTAAACCAGCCTTGATCAATAGCAGTTTCTGGTAATTGACTGTAATCTATCTATCTATTTATTGCCAAAGGAATTTTAAAAACGGTGGGGTTTTTTGTTGTTGCTGTTTTATCCATCAGCTGAAAAGATTAAGCTGGAAAAATGGCGGATGGGAGGAGAGGGAGGAATTGATCAGTCATGCAGCCTCAACCGATGGCGTATCCTCAAGGCAACTTGCAAGACTTGGAGAAATGCCGACAGAATTTTCCTAGGCAGAAGGAAGCAGACTGGTAAGTCTGGCTGAACAGAGCCAGGGCTGGGGGGTTTTGAGTGTCTTGTGGTGCCTCGTTGGCTGGATGGGAGAGCTTTGACAATGGGCACAGAGATTCAGGCTACAGGCAAGTTACACCACTGGTGGAAAGAAGGAAAGATGTGTATTGACACTTCTGCTGAGCCAACCCTCTCGTTTTTGTCAGCAAGGCAGCGTGAGAGCAAAAAGAGGAAAGTCAGGAAATGCTCGTGAGGTGGATGGATTCAAATTCAGTCCCATTGATATCCCAAACAGGCCAGGAGTAAAAGAAGGAAAAACAAATACAGTCAGGACGGAAATAACTGCCTCCTTTCTTTATTGTGGCCATGAGTGCGACCCACCCTTCTGCAGTGTCTGACACTGGCACCAGGTGTCTGGATGCAGCAGTGGAGGTGACAGAGGCATTTCCCTGATGTTCATGGGGCTGTCTGGGGGTGGCTCCTCCTGTTAGACAGTCACTGTGCCCCCCTGCCATGGGGGCTTTGCGTTCCCAGGTGATTCGTCTTCACTCGGAAATAAATGTTACCTGGAGGGAGGAATGTGTGCTTTGCTCTTTGCATAGGGGGCGACATAACTTGGAGGCCCCGACTGCATTTTGATGAATGGTTACGTTGCTGCCAAATGCTGTATTTGTACTTTCCTCCTGTTGCTTTGTTAGGTGCATTACTTATTGTGGGTTTTTCCTACTTTTCCCAGTGACTACTGTGCACTGTGGACACGTGTCTATGGTTTAATTGCAAAAAATCTGCATTCTGCTTCTGAATTAAATTAGAGGCTTTTCTGTCGGGTTCATTTTACCAGCGTGGCTGCATCTCAAATCAGCCCACGTAAGGAGGGTGAAGAGGAACCGAACAGCTACTCCGTATCGCAGATCTCACTGAATTTATGCAGCGGGGGCAACTCAAAGGTATTTACCAGTCCCAGAATATTACTTTTCCGTGTACTTTCAGAAGTGTGGGGGATTTAGGAAAGCCGCCCCTCATATTCTCCCTGGCTTCAATGACGGGGAAGTCAGGCTGATTGCAAACATCCCTGAAGAGCTCACACCTTATGTAAAAGAGCTGGGTATCGGATGAGTCGGAACTTCAAAATGCTTTAAACAGGCACGGCAAAGTGAAACACGCCCACCGAGCTTGTTCCGTGAGACAGCAAACTTCTTCCACCAAGTTTCCAGAGGCTGACGAATTTGTGAGATGGTGTGATGGGGTGGGGTGGGGGCAGAAGGGGAAGAAACCCACCCTCCTGCAGGGCCTCTAGCACACAGGCTGCCCCAGGGAGGCAGCACCAACACGGGGTACGACAGCTCTCACCCTTCTCCCTGCCCAGCACCTCCCCAAAGGGCACGGCGGATCCGAGCGGGGTGACTCATGCAAACGTGACTTATTAGGACATACTGAATTGGAGCAATTAGCCATGGAAAGGTCATTCTGGCTAAGGAAACCTTCCAGTGAGACCAGGCTGGATGGAATCGCTTTTCAGCTCTCCTGTCCTCCACAGCATCGCCAGGAGAAAAAGGCTACAGGCCATGAGCTGTGGAAATTCATGCTTAATAATACACCTTCTTGGGGCAGTGGGCAGCAGGCAGCTGCAGCAATAAAGCACCAAGTGCCTGTGTGGTACATGGCCAGCACAGACTCACGGCCGCAAAAATGCCTGATTTTCCCTGTGCGGGTTGTCTGGAGCACTCCACAGCTGCAGCCAAAAATGTACGGTCTGAGCGTTGTTTCCTGGCCACTGAAGAAGTATCTTCGTATGCTACATGTTCATTGACTGGTGAAAATAAAATGAATGAGGTAATAAAAGACACAGTAAAACATAAGCAATCGATATTTCTAAGGATTGTTCATCGATGGTATCGGCTGACCCACGCTGTGTCGCAATGAACAGCCCTGTCAGGATTTGGCCGTTTTCCACCCCCCACTAGCTACAGGTAGGGCTGTAGCTCTCTCTGTGTCTATGTGTGTTTGATTCCTCTGATCCTATCCCCTATGTGGTTTCTGAGATGACTGGTACAGCGTCCAATATTTCTCTAAGATGGGCCTAAGGAAGAAGGTATTAATAGGTAATAATTTTCCATTCTTAGTTTCTGATACCTAATTAGGTGTATGTCAGAGTTCAACTTATGTTCAAGTTTTAGTGTGCTTGTGTGATGATGATCCATATAGGGCCATAATTCACTTTAAACTAGGCAGCCTCGGAACAATCTAATTTTGGACAGCCCAGCCTTAACATGACCTGTAAAACCAGTCCCAGAAAGAGGATGAAGTAACACATAAGATGGAAGCAGAGACGTATTCACAGTGAAATGACACTAAGTTTTGCTGATTTTAGTCAAACTTTCCTGGTCTTCTCTTCTTTCCAAACTTTCCTATTCTAAACTGACACAACTTGGAAGTGGAAGATCTGGTCTTCCACTCAGACAAATGGACTAACAAGAGCCTGGAGCCAACAGCATTTGATCAGAGTGAAAAACAGTATTTATTTTAAAATTAAGGCTTTTCTGGAAAATTTTGGGTTGCTCAGAAGTTTACAGTTTGAATACCCTTACTGATTTCAAGTTTGCTAGTAAAACTCAATCCCAATATAAAAAGACTAGAATCTCTGTCTTTTTATCACAAAACCAGTAGTTTCCATATTTTCTGCAGCTTTATCTTCCCTCCTGGTTTCTTCCTCCTTTGAACTATACAACTAATGCAGTCTTATGTACACTCACCACTATTATCCGTAGAGTACTGTCAGAATATACAGTGAATTTACTACTGCCAACTGCTTGCCTTTGTTGTCATTAACAATCTTCATTTAATAAAAAGCTCTTATCAAAAATGGTTTTCCTGTAGTACTTTTATTTTTCCCAGAAAAGGCATTAATTTGTTTTCAGTTGGTCTATATTCTTGAGGGAACACAGCAAGGAACAAAAAAGATAAACATTGGAGAGAGACCCCAAAGAGAAGGTAATGTAGAAAGAAACAATTCTGTTCTGAAGTAGAATACACTTTTTGTTTTTTTCACTTTTGAAAGCAAAAAAAATGATTGAAGACTGGTAGAAAACATCACATTGCAACCGTGCTTTTGGTGTACAAGGGAGATGCTCCCCTTCTCCACAGCTCCCTGTGGCTTCTCTACTCGGTGAGGCAGAACGTAATCCTTTGCAGAAAGATTTGACCTGAAGGTTAGGGATGATTCACTGGACTTTCTGCTGGAAACGCATTGGACTCTCTGTTGATGCCGTGCTCTTCACTAACCTTCCTGAAGAAGCCACACAGCCTCTGCCTGTTCTGCCTGAAACCTTGGAGCAGCAGTTTACTATTGATATCAGAAGAGTATTAAGACATTTCAGCTGCCCTGCTATGTAACAAGCCACAAAAAAACTAAGCAGGAGATACCAGTTCTGGAGCAGAAATGAAGTGAAAAGAGACACTAACTCTTCATTATTGTGTTTTGACAATGGTTACTATCCCAAATGAGAAGTTGTGCCATTATTTGCAAGGGGCCTATGGGGATTGTGCACAAAGCCGCAGCTGGGCTGGTTCAGTAATCTCAGAGAGACACATTGGCACATACATGTTATAAAATGCTTTGGATCCACTTTCTGAAGGTCCTCACTCTCTGATGACAGCTGCCAAAACTGAAAGGTATGTTGTATGAGTATGCCAGCTGTCTCCCGTGCAACATTTGTCAGGTACACAAAGACATATTGAAAGGAAATCGGGGGATCACACAAACGTGCAAAGAACAACGGGCGATGCTTAAGAGCTTCACTGCTGAAGTACGGCAGTGTTGCATGGCCTGCAGGGACCCTTTCAGAATTTGCACACCTTGCTTTCCTTCCTTTCTTCTCCTTTCCTTTCTTTCCCTTCCCCATTTCAACTTTTGGCAAAAAAAAAAAAAAAAAAAAAAAAATACAAAATGAAAGAGTTTTGACTGAAAGCACAGTTTTCGGAATCAGAATATTTTGGCCCAATACCAATTCAGACAGCGAATGCGGCACAAGCACTCCATGGGAGCTGTACAGGGAGCGCCTCCTGGACTCATTCAGACTGAACACATCGCCTGTGCTGTTCCACGAGCCTCTGTTTCAGGGAGGAGAGATGATATGTTATGGGAATTTCATGGCCTGATGCATCACAGAGTATGAAATATGGCAGGGGAGATCCACTCCATCTACGAGAATAAGGACATTAAGCAACTGAAGTACAGCTCCTCTGAGACAGCGTGATGGCCTATCAGAATTGAAATATTTGGGTTTCAGCTATTTTACCCATAAACTCATTTTTCTGTAAAAAGCAGTTCTAATTAAAAAAATATATTCATGAACAGCTTTACGTAAAATGGAGGAACATAACATAGCATGGTTGCTGTTCTCTGGAACAGGCTTTGGAGGCGATCTGGAATGCATCCTCCGTTATTAACAACAAAAATGTTACTTCCATTGAAGAAACACACACACACACACCCACCCCCAGCCAACCGTGAGAAACTCCGTGTATTTTCTGTTTGAAATTTAAATTTGAGCATAATACCACCCACTGTATTAAATGAATATGATTAAAACGATAGTTCCTTTTATTTTCAATTAAAATACATTTTAAATGTTTACCTTTCCGCACTAAATGCAAATGCAGGTGCATAATACAGCACTGGGAAACCAGAAAGTGGAAACCCACTGACCTAGTTTCACCATCCCGGTGGACTAAAATGAAAAAAAAAAAAAAAACAACCCAAACATAAAAGATGTAAAAGCATCCCACTCCCTGCTCCCCCAAGCCCGCCAGGGACCCTACGTAAAATGTGCTGTATAAAAAAAAGTTGCAAAAATGAAAAAAACATTACAAATTAATTCGTGCAGAAAATCTAGACGTGGTGGGATCTGCCCCTGCCCGCGATCCCCCTTCCAGAGTTACTTTCGGGAGGGAACCACGTTCAGCCAGCGGCTGCTGCGCCCCAGCAGGTGGGAGGGAGGCACGGGATTGCACAAAGCTTTGGGCCTGAGGTAAATGTGGAGAGATTTGTGAAGAGGACGGCAGCGAAGCCTGAAAAATTAAACAAATGGATTCGTAGTCAGTCCTACTCCGG
>NW_009660387.1:1275761-1290406 GCF_000708025.1 Charadrius vociferus | reverse complement strand
GGTGAGGCGCAGGCGCTCCCTGCGGAGGCCGCCCCGGGGCGGCCAGGCCAGGCCTTTCACCGCCTCTCCTTACCCGGCAGGTGGAAAGCGAGATGGTGTTAGGTGTACAAACCTCCCCCGGTTTTACATTGGGAGGGAGAATACTTTGCAACTGGGCCAGGACTGAGGGATCGGGCAGCTGCTGTGGGGCAGTTTGAGCTCTTGTTGTCTCTAAGAAAGCAAAACAGGGAGAAGCAGATACCGTCTAAATAAACCAAAGTCTTTGCAGATGGGGGGAAAATGCTAGGGATGCCAATGTGGTTTTCAGAATTACAAGTACTATTAAATACCAATGGCAGTCTAAATATGTAAGATGGTATTTTTATCATGAGCTACAATAGCAAACAAAAGCGAAGGTTGCCACCACGACTTCAAACTCATTCGTCAAGGATGGCTAGAAATTTGCTGAATACAATCTGTACTGCGAAATGGTGCAGGAGGTAAGGAAGGATTCAGGCATAGCACTGTAGCTGGTGCCTTCAGGAAGCAAATGGAACACTGTAGACTATTAATTAATAATGTTAAAATATCTGGAAAGGAATCTGTTGTTTTCACACTGTGGACACGTTGGGGCTGTTAGGGCCCTTGTTTCTGCAGCCTCACTGCTGACTTTGCTGACTTCTGAGCTGGGTCCACCCTGTGAGGGAGATTGTAGACAATGATAATGTATTTTAGGGACAATTTGCAAATTATTTGTCAAGACGTGTATTAATGCCAATGATACCATAAGCATCAGTACTTCTTCAATAGGAGACTTGTCCACACTGGTAGCATATCTGGTAGCCCACTTTATGAGCTATTAATCAGTTTACATTAAGAGCGGTCCAGCGTAAAACCTCTGGCAGCTCTAAAAAAACAAGACAAGTGGGAGCCTAGGTGCTGGCACAGGGAACATGAAATTGAGTAGAAATATGTGAACGCCCCGACCTCACTTGGTGTGTCAGCACTGCATGGGTGGGTGCACACACAGGACCTCTTACAGCAAAAGCCCAGCTTACAAGCAGTGAGGATCTTTCAAGAAACTTCTTCCTGACAAACAGCAGGCTGGGTGCCATTGTTTTAGATGGAAAAAAGAAAGAAGGGCCTGGTGGTTGGTTGTGTATATAGTGCTTCAGGGAGCTGCTGAGTAGGCATATCAGCAACGTTGAAATAGGTGTGTACCATTGGTATCTGCTGGGTGGAAGCAGAATAACTGAGCTCAGTGTTATCCAAGACTTTATTGTTCTCCAAATTTTAATTTAACTTAAATGATAGGAATTAATGTTTTTGGAGTACGATGGAGTAGGTTGTCTCCAGAATCCTGCATACCGAAGTACATATAGTGCATATATGTGTTATGAGAACAAAAGGTGTGAAAACCAGGTCATGATTGGTACAAAACGACATTGTAATACCATGGTTATACCATTGTCAGGGCTCCAAATTGCTCTTTTTGACAGTCCTTGACATAGTGGAGTTAATACTGCTAACTCGCCTTTCTTGAAAAGCATTTCTGATCTCTGCTTAGTTGTTGACTGTTAGATTTAATTATATTTTCATATAGTTCCACAAATGAGAGGCCAAGAAGAGCATATTTAAAGGAAAAAAGGTGTCACTGCTATAGATAAATTGAAAGGAAGTATCTTCACCTGTTAGTACTCTGAGCATTGCCATCAACACCTCTTACTGCAGAGAAACAACAGTAGCAAAGCATGCCCTGAAGAAGGACAAACAGGGGACAGGGGATTGCTGTTGCTGACAGCCCTTGATTTATAATTACAGGTATTAATTCCACTCTTATCGCTGTTCAAGCTACTGCTGCAATCCTCTTTTCTCTGTCCCTAATGCTTCCACCTGCCTCATATGTAGGCCCATGAAAGACAGTAGAAGAGGAGTACATATGCGTTTTGTCTACCTTGGATGTGTTTAATAAGGTGGCTGGGCTGTCTCCAGAATATCAGAGCTTTAAGATAGGGACATGGAGTCTAACTTGAGAGCAGCAGGGACCGCATCGGCAAATGGGGAGGAAGAAATTCTTCTGCAGTGCTTAGGTGTCTGGATCTAAGAGCCACTCACCCTTGTATTACTCCTCTGTTACGTTTAATTCTAGCTAGCTCTGCTGGGAACGCTTGCTTCCTTTCCAGCCAGGAGCAGAAACATCCAGGAGCGACAGCAGCAAGGTCACGCAGCTCATAACTGCCCCTGGTGCCGGCACTGGGAAAGGCAGCAGCCACTGGCCAGTTTTCACTATTTTTCCCTCCCTTAACTGTAACCGAATGGTGTCTGATTCAGCAGCTTTCCTGGGAGCGATGCTGCAGCTGCGGTCCTGTGTAGCTGGGACAAAATCTTGCTGCTCGGGCATCACAGCTAATGAGAGTGGAGGGAAACATAGGGAGGTGATAGGCACTTTTAAAACAGCAGAAGTGATTCCTGTGGTAATGTAACGTTATGTTTCCTTTGCACTGAATGAAAAGCAGGGGTACGCACAGCACAAGCAGCACTGTATTTGATGTTTGGTTTGATGGGGTGGAGAAGAATGATGACCTAGCAGAAGGCATCAGGAGCATAAAATATTTTCTGTCTAAAAAGAGAGTAAAAGGAACTGCCCCTATTTTTTCAAATATCTTTAAAATCAAAATTACAGTAGTTTGTGTACAGACAAGTCCACCCATCAGATAAACCCCCCTCACCTCTTTTAAAACTCCTTTTCCTTGAACAGAAGTCCAAAGATAAGCTACTCATCAGCAGTTCCTGTCATGTTCACACGTGGGCAATCCAGATATCTAAGGATAGAGCAGGTTGGTGTTTTGTGCACAGATTAGCCCATCTCCTGCCCACTTGTGAGGGCCGTCTCTTCAGGGGCCTGGCTAATGGGCAGAAGTCAAGCCTTTCCATGTCGCTGAGGATGGGGAGGCCAGTCTGTGCTGGGAGTGCTGCTGCCCCTCGTCAAGGCTGCTGCTCCTCTGTCCTGAAAGCCTTAGAGAAGTGCCCTTGTCTGTCTGGCACTGGCAGAATGTGGTACTCACACATCATTTACCATCCTGTTGAATTCAAGAGTTTATTCATTTCTTTATTTTCACAAACAGTAACTCCTAGGTTACCTGTTTGAAAATTTCACTACCTGTTGCATACCCTTGAAAAGGGGAGCTCCTCTTTTCTTTTGTTCCTGCCACTGAAGCCAATGTTTAAGAGCCGTGGGGAGACCTAGGTACTGTAGCTCCTGTCTGCAAAGCCCAACTGGTATTGAAATTGCTCAATAGCGAGATTTTCAGCTTTGTCCATACAAGTTATATGTGTGTCACCTGTTTGTCAGGACAGAAAATCACGGATCTTGATAATTGTGTTTAATCCTGCATGTCATGGAAATGTAGCATATAGTAGGTTCACTCCGTTACTGCAGGAACAGGTTTATGCATTCAGAGTCTGAACTGTGTTAAGAATGACACTGGTTGCAATGCAACAGCATCGTTACTTCCTTTGTTAGAGTTACTGGTCCACCTCCTGTTGTCCAAGGCAGCTGCCCCTTCTGATACCAGATTGATGTTCTTGCCTTATATCAGCAGCTAATGGAGAGGACCACGTATTCATATGGGTCAGACTTACCAGGTGCTAGCTGACTGGTGTATTTTTGTGCCTAAGGTTTGAAATTCCTCTTGAAAAGGGAATTCTGTGCAACAATTCTGTATGGCATTTCTCAGAGACTCGGACAATGAGTTTATCGATCTCTGGGGGAAAATACATCTTTAAGAATATCAGTTTCTGTTGCAAACTTTAGTGGCATAGCACAAATTCCCCATCTTCCGTGTTTATTGCAGGAAGTTGGAATTGCCCTCTACTGTGCTGCTGCTGCTGTCTCTGTTTCCTGGCTTGAGTAATCCTGCTGCTCTGTAATCATTGGTGCCAAAATGGGACATTAGTTTTTCTTGACAGAGTGCTTGCCGACCTCTTTATAAGTAAGCCTGCCTGCTGTGCCTTCCCTTCTCCTTGCCCTGGCCTTCTTTCCTGAACCCCTTTCGCTACTTCCTGCCCTTCAGCCCCACTCACTCAGATCTCTGTCTGTTCTCAACCCCCAAACCCAAATCTTCCTGTAGCTGCCTGTCAGGGTTGCATTTTCAACCCTTTTCCTTATATCCATCTCTTGTCTTCTCTCAGGCTGTACCAGCTCAGGCAGTAAGAGCAAGCTAATACAATCATAGAATAGTTTGTGTTGGAAGGACATTTAAAGGTCATCTAGACCAACCCCTCTGCAATGAGCAGGGACATCATCAACTAGATCAGGTTGCTCAGAGCCCCATCCAACCTGACCTTGAATGTTTCCAGGGATGGGGCGTCTACCACCTCTCTGGGCAACCTCAATGTAAAAAATTTCTTCTTTATATCTAGTCTGAATCTTCCCTCTTACAGTTTAAAACCATTACCCCTTGTCCTATCACAACAGACCCTGCTAAAAAGTCATTCTTATCTTTCTTATAAGCCCCCTATAAATATTGACAGGCTGCAATAAGGTCTCCCCAGAGCCTTCTCCAGGCTAAACAACCCCAACTCTGTCAGCCTGTTTTCACAGGAGAAGTGTTCCATCCCTCTGACCATTTTTGTGGCCCTCCTCTGGACCCGCTCCAACAGGTCTGTGTCTTTCCTGCACTGATGCAGGCTGTTAGCATGGATGCACCTTGTTCTGGGATGTGTTAGAGGGGCACCACAGTTGCTGGGAGCAATGTCTTAAGGTAATGCTCCTCTTACAGTACCACTTAACCTCTGAAGATATTGAAATCTCTGCAGAAAGCTGGGAATGATAAAAGATTTGAAAATGAGTAGCTGAAATATGGCTTATCACTAAGCAGTGAGTGCTAACTTTGCGAGAGATGCTACTTATAAGTATTGCAGGAACTTCTGCTGTTTGTCTCATCTCTGTCTGGTGGCAATGTGGGCTTTCCACAGGGCAGGAGGTCACATGAATTTGACTGGCACAATGTGCAGCATTTGCATTTATTTCCATTGCTTAGCTGAAGGAACCAGGAGAGTGTGTCAGCAGCCAAGAGTAGTTCAGAAACACCATAGTTCATCCTGATGCAGGATATGAGCAGGACCTCCACAGTGCAGCTGCTGTTCTCAAGATGGGAATTAAAAATGGATACAGGGAAGAAAACCAGACTGCTACCAGCAGCTTCTGACATAACTCCATGTGGGACTTGGTTAAAAACACGTAGCTCCTGAGACAGCGTGTGTCACAGGGCTCCCTCATCACTCCAGCCACTGTGGGGAGAGATTTCCAGTTGTGTTTGGTTCAGCTGAAATGTGCAGCTCCCTGATGAGTTTGCTGTGACTCTGTATGAGAGTATTAAAGAGCAAGATGGAGAGAGTATGAGGCAGTGTTCCCCAAGGATTGCAGTGGCTGAGTTTGCAAAGCCAATAGCTGCAGTCAGAGAATCCTGACCTTTGTATTAGTCACTGTTGAGAGTATCCTCAATATTTATTTCAGGCTCACTGCACAGAAAATGGCCAGCTTTGTTCAGCAGATCTACAGCCTGCTCAGTTTAGCTGCATTAGCACAGCAGACACAGTAAAGCTCTTTCCCTGTGCTCTCACAGATTTCTTTTAGAAGTCATTTAATATTACTGTGGAGGTAACATGATGTTCTGTCACTATTTTAAGCTGGATGTGGTCTGACTTCATTAGCCATGAATGACATTCCCAAATGTCATTTTTCGCGTTTGTGATCTTCAATTATAATTACTCTTTTTCTTAAACTTTCTTTTGTATTTGTTGTTGTTGTGGTGGTTTTTTTTTAAGAAATACAGACCTTTAGAAGAGATTATTTTGCATATGGATTTAGGTGCTTTTCATGGAGAAGGGGCTTATAAGTAATTCTATGATTAGGAATCTAAAACGGTCTTTCTGTCAAACCCTACAAAGTTACAAGAATGCCACAAAAGATTCTTAACAGAGTTGCAGCTGTTGGGCTGTGTATTTTTCATATCAAATTATGAACGATGTTGCTATTTTGTCCCTAAATTCTGGAAAATTTCCAAGAGGATCAAACCTGGATTATTTTGAATTACACTTTACCACACTGTAGCTTGCCAAAACCCAGAAACAGATGAACAGCAAATGCTTCTAGAAGAAGCTTTGAGGACATGAAAAGCTTTCCTTTGCTCGGGAAAACTGCCGCCCTCACTGTGCTTTGTTAGCTATGTCTTTCTCCCTAACTCATGCTTTGGTAATAGGGGGAACATAATTAAATACTTGCCTTGCCAAAAAGTGGATCTGTTCTAGCGCACCTTCAGTATAAATCAGATGTTTCTGCCTAGAAATTTCCCTTTTAAAACTCAGCTTGACTGTAGTTATTCCACATTTGAACTGATAAATGCTGAAAGCTCCCTCCCATTCTGACTTCTCCCCAACTCTTCATCAGCTTACCGAGGAACAAAATTGTTTAAAAAAATAACAGAAGAAGAAAGGGCAGCTCAGTAGTGCCCAAAGGAGAGAGAGAAAGCCATCCCAAGTGCAGATATGTTACAAAGTGGGTGCCAGACCCCGTCAGTCCCCATCCGTTCCTGTGTCCAGTACCAGGAGAGCGCCTGTGTTCACTGTTTCAGGGAAGGGTGCGATGACCACATGAAGATCTGCTCCTAATGCCTAAACATCGGTGCTTATGCTGCTGTGCACCGCAGCGTAAAATTTTATATCACAGCTCAAAAAAATGTGCTGATATGAAATATTTTATTTTCAGCATTATTCCTGCAAATATGCAACTCTCCTTTTAATCTTGCTAAATTCCTGGCTTGAGCAATGTTGTGTGGCGGGGGGGGGGGGGCACAGGTTAACTAGTCATTACACAAACGAGTATTTCCTTTTATTGATTTTCTCTTTTATTCAGTAACCCTTGTTCTTGAGTTATGAACATATGGTTCAGGAGTACTTTTTATTTTCCTTTGTAGTATTCTTTAAACTATGATACTTGCCATGTGCTCTTTTGTTCACCTCTTTTCAAAACATTGCATACCTTTTCAGTATTTTCTTTGGGGAAGTGCTACCATACTCCCAATCATTACTGTCCCTGGCATATGAACCTTAGCGCATTTTGCAATGACTGTTTCAAAGGGTGCTGACTAGCCCAGCTCTTGTTACCCTAAGCAAGGTATGGCCAATGATTATTATGGTATTAAAAATAATAATTTGTAAAAATAATAATTTATTATTTTTCATACCACTGTCCTTGCAAAACAACACAAGTAGTATGCAAAAGGATTTTAAGCAAAGGTTAAGCTAATTGAGCTGTTCGTGTCAAGGGCAGCTCTCCATCCTGTATCATTAGATTTAGAGTAATGCAAAGCAGGTGAATGGTTCGGATTGTATCTTTCAGCGTGCGGTAGCTTGCCTGTATGCACATTGAATGTTATGAGCCATGAGGTTGGGTAGCTTCCTTTCAAATGCCTCACTCTCTTTCATATCGGCAGAATGAAATAACTACGCGGTTACTTTCAGGTTTTGCCGCTTCACTGCTTGCACTTGTTCCCAGAACTGCTGTGCTGTGTAACATTATCTTGGAGCACTTTGAATGTTGCCATGATGAAAAACAATGATCTCTCCCTTTGTTGTTTTGCTTGGCTATTTTTTTGATTCCTGATAGTAACTTAGAGTTATATACAACTTTGGAGGAGTACTGTTTAAAATATATATGCATGTGATAATTAGTGTTGCTCAGTCTTCCAAATGAGAGGCAATTTTGGCCCTGTGCTACTTTGCTGACATAGTTGCTCCAGTGCTGCTGTGAAAATTTTGCTGTCCAGCCTTTTCCTCTACCAAGGGCTTTCTCTGTGCTCACCCGTAACATCGGTTCTTCGCTCTTCGGCCTCAGCTTCCCTCATGTTCACCCAGTCCCAGGCTAAGGTAGGGCACAGCTGCAGTAGTCTCCATCTCCCCTTGCAAGGTGTGCCTGGGTGCAGTTACCCATAGCCCTTCTCTGCCTTCCCAGGCAAAGTGTTTTGAGGATCTTAGAGGCCGAGGAGGGGAGGAATAGCAGAGCCAGAGAAGCTAACGAGTCAGAACTGTGGCTCATGGGAGGAAGGGTTAGTGGAGCTTTCTGTTGGCTTTTCCTATTTCCTTGTCCTCTCGTGTGAGACTGATGTGTGGGGTCATTAGGGGATTGCTGCCCAAGTGCAGCTCACACTGAGGGAACTGGCCAGCAAAGCAGGCAGCTCATTAGGAGGGACAGGACTGATATTCATGTGAGGCCAGAGGCTTTTCTGCATCACTTCAAGACTGGCTCCAGCCCCAGCCATGAAATGCGAGTAGGCAAGATGGGTTTCTTTGCAGTTGGTTGCGCGTATTTTTTTAAGCACTCCATCCTTAATTGCCTGAAAAAATAGTAATAATATAAGAAATCACTACAGAGACTTTCTTTTGGAATAAGCCCAGATGGAATGAATATTCTGTCTTTTGAGTCAGATCCAACCTCCCAAAATTCAAGTGTATTCACTAGTACAGAGCTATTTATTTTGCACTGAGGGATGCAAGTGTAAATAAGATCTTTGACATAAGTAATGAGAGCAGGCTGTTCTCTGGGTATTCCTGAACTGTTTCCATTTGTCCTCTGGAGATCTATAGAAAAGGCTTTTCGCCTCTACCTTTTGCAACAGTTCTCATGGGTGACTTGCTTCTTTCTACCACATGCCTCAATCCTTGTTGCAGGGGAGGAGGAAGGGGGGAAATGGCTGGTATCATCCTGTTTCTCAGCCTGGGTAAATTACTGGAATATTTTTCCATTTTCATCTATAAGGCTGGCAAATTGACCACTGAAATATGCCGCTTCACTTGCAGCATTCCGGTTGTTACAGGTTTTTAGACTCTGTATTTAAAGTAATTATAGAGAAACTTTTACATGATCAATCCCCCCTGCCTAGATAGTTAACTCTTATGGATTTTAAAACAAACACACAGATGTTCTTTTCTCTTTTTCTTCCAAACTGGGAAAGAAAAATTCCCCAAGTCACAGCACTGGGGTTACTGCAATAATGTTGCTATGCTGGTTGGAGAAGATAAACCTGGAATAGGAGGTGAACCATTACCTGGTCAGAAGCTGAAACCTGAATACAGTGTGTTTCCTAAAGGGATGGGAAGTGATGCTCCTGCTTGGGTAGCATTTGACAAGCAGGTACGTAGAAATCTCTATGTCTAAGTTTTTTTATGAATAGCTGCAATATGACAAAGAGGTGAAATTCAGTTAGTCCAATACTTCAGAAGATTATTTTGTGCATGCAAAAAAAAGCTTCTCAATAGGCTGAAAGAGTGGTAACATCTATTTTTCCATCATATTTGTATATTGGACAATTAATATAAACATATATCATGCCATACAGCAACATAAAAAATATTTACATATCGAGCTACATCTCCTACTGGATATAATAAAAATAAGGGAGTGGTTGATATATATTTATTTTTAGTGAAAATGGTGACAATAAAGGAATTTTTTAGCAAGATAATAAGAATGAATGTAAGGTAGGTCCCAGTCCAGAAAAAACTGTGCATGGGCACTCGGAAACCAATAACCACAGTGGAGTACTATAGGCCTGGAATTCACTTAGGCCATCATGTTTGCTTGCTCAAAGTCCTGTTGACTTTTGTGGGACCTGTTCGTGTGTAATATAGCTAGATTGTGTCCATTATAGACATAGGAATTTTAAAATATTTTTTTTTATTTTGTAAGAATGTAGTAACACCTTTAAAGTTAGAGAGTTATCAAATAGCTATAATCTGTGATGATATGAATTTTGTAGCACAGTCATTACTTTCCATGTTTAAATTTACATTAAATTCTACTTAGTGATGTTTTATTTCTAAAGCAAAAAGCCTACAATCAGAGAAGAAAAATGATCCAGAAAAAGAAATCATTCAGCAGATCGCAGGAATGTTGCATGACTAAATGATTACAGTATTTAAATATTGGGAAGAATGGCTAAGCTCATAATTTTTGCTTTAAAAGAAAAGCCATGCAGGTAATTGCAGTACAATTATGCATTCGTCTCTTTGGCAGACCAGAACTACTACAAGAAAATGTAAGGCTTGAACAGATACATGTGACTTTGGTTAGCATTACCTCCAAAGTCCTTAGTATTGCTCACAAAGTTTTCAGCAATGTGCTTAAATATGAGTTGGTCTAATGTGCCAAAGTGTTAAAGCTTCAGCCAGTCCCACACTTGCTTTAGCTGCACCCTTCTCTCAACAAGGAGGTGTGCATTGGCTTCTCAGGGCCATATGTAAGTTATGAGGACTTGGACCGGAGTTTATGAAATAAAGTGGTTAGGCAGGATGCAGTGGAGATCTGCCACTGAACACTGATGAGATGAACTAGCTAGCCTTTCGTCATTCCTTCTCTAATCAGCTTATTCCTCTCCAGGACAATACAGGGGGGGAGTTTGCAGGTTCAGAATTGGCCTCTGGAGGGCTCATGTGTTTGTATTAATTGCAGACAGTTAAGGGGTACTACCCAACTAATTTAGCTTCCCCAGTTAAGACCCTAGAATGCAGCTATGTCCTCCAGTGCTGCAGTTTGTGACTCAGCAAAATGGACTACATGAAAAATGATTTGAGTAGGTGTTTATCTTTTTAAATGTAGTCTGCTTTCTTACCATTTTTCTATGGCTTCTAACTTTCAGCAGTACCATAATAGTTGGAGGAAGGACAGGCATGAAACTTCATTATTAAGTAGGTTAAGAAATAGTTTTTGCAATTTCATATGCCTAATAGGAAGCAGGTGTAAATTTAATTTCTTCTACGATTAAGTGCACACGCAAGGCCTCCTGGGCTTGAAACGATATATCTAATTTGACTACCACAGGTGCCAGGAAAACCTTGTGCCAACTTTACAAAATGCCACAGAGTTTATTCAATATTTGTTACTTTTGGTTTTCATACATAACATTTAATTTCTTAGAGTGGGACGGGAACGTTGCACGCAGCAATGTAGTACATATGAGACATGAGTTAGGAAGTGTTCAACTATTTTTAAAATTAACTTTGCTTTAAAATGAAAAGAAACTCATCTTCTTTTCTGTTCTTTCCCCTCCTCACCCTGCCCGAATCATCTGTTTTGATCTGCAAAATTGAAGTTGGCTGCTGCATACTATTTCATACAGTAGCATGTTGATAACGGTATAAAGAGAATAAAGTTTAAGTGCAAAAGAACTTGCACAAACTCCTTGAATGGAGTAAACCAGAACATAGGTGTATGCTCAGTAAAAGAAATAAATACAGTGTATTTTGTACCTGATTGTGCTTGGAGATCTACGCAAACAGACCATTTTGCCTGGCTGGTGTCTCAAGAAACATCCATTGTCAGAAAAGGTCATTGACAAAACTAAGAACAATTAGTAATCAAATAGGGCACTTGAACAATATATTTGTCAAACAACTATACTCTAGTGGGACTAGCAGAACAGGGAGAAGACGGTACAGCATCTAAAGAAGTTTCCAGTGGTTGCATGGCTTATTAGTATCTGGGCAAGGAATGAAATTCAGCCTCTTGGTCAGCTGAACCCCTGGATGTTCAGACTGGGATATAGTGGTTCCACCATAGTACCTTTTAGGTCCCCTGGAGTATTCATTTACACAACAGTAACTGCAGGCCAGGAAGGATACCTTTGTCACCAAAAATGGCACTATACACTAATGTTTAGACAAATAGAAGGACGAAGAGATGTTAAAGGACAATAGAGTTGTTTGTCTTGGCTCTGTTTTATGTCAGATGTTTTATCCAGTGGTTTTGTGTTTGATACATGAAACAGTGAAATCCACAGTTAAAAATTACGTGTGGCCAGAATGCATTTTTATTTATTTTCAACTATTTCATCTGTAGGTTGTTCAGAAACTTGCACGTTGTACTACTTAAACAAACCATAACATATAGCGTCTAGATTCTTTTTGTGAAGATTTAATGCCGTCAGGCTTAACAGGTAACAGTTATGTCATTTGATTATAATTTAATTTTTAGTTCTCTAATGATGGCCAGTCACAGTGCAGGAGAGTTGATGCCAAAAATGTGTCTGTCACATTGCTTGATGCATCCCAATCAGTGGCATCTTAGCCTTTGAAATAGTTTGTGGAAACAGTGTTTCTCATCTTGCAGTTACCCTGCCTGAGAGAAGGGAGAGTGACCTATTGAGAAGTTTGACTAGGACACAGAGCGGCTATTTTTGTGTGCTCCTGAGTAAGCCACTAACTCTCTCTCCCCAGATGTAGAAAAAGAGGTTGCGTTTGTCTATTAGGGTTTTTAAAAACCTCTGTCATTAGTATTCATGGAAGTACTTTGAGGTTCTCAAAGGCATGTGCCAGAGGAATACAGACTATTAACTGGTCTGTTCTGTGTCATATAGGGATCTTGGCTAGCTCACTAGATTTCAAGCATTTTCAAGCCATGGTCTGCCAGATGCCCACTGAAACACAGGGAACAGTTAAGTTGTCTTTTTTCCAATGCTTCAGTTTGTCTAATGAATCGGGAAAAAAGGTAATTTAATATATTGAATAGAATCATTGCAAAAAATGAACTATGGATTAGCACTGATTTGACCCAAATGAATTGGGGGGGCAGGATGGAAACCTTATTTTAGTTATTGCCTCCTTGCACATACTTACCACAGAAAGCATCCTGGTAGATAACGCACTACTAAGTAGATACTTATTGCACATTCCCTTAAAATTGGTCTTGATGATTAAATACCATAAATGATCCCAAGAAGTGCAAAGCTGTGTAAAGGTCTGCTGAGTTTGAGTTGGGATCACCAGACATAGAGGCTACTGTAGTAATCCATGAGCACCTCAAACTATGAAGGGTTTTTTTCTTGCCTTATTGCTATTGCAAGAGACCATGAAGACCAGTTGGTATGCTCTCTGAGATTTCCCCACTCACTGAATTGCAGAACAAGGTAAGTTTTGAAATCCCAATATTGCACAGCTCTAAATGACTCCTGAAAAACATCATTTTTCTCTGACAGTCTTCAGTACCATTCATTAGACAGCTTTCAGGATCTGCTTAAAAGAACTCTCCTTTCCACTTACCTCAATAGTAAAGCCATTACTGTCATAATGCACTTTATTTTCCAGCAATTCATTGAATAGAAGTCTAAAATTTGCTTCAGGACCTAGATAACTTTTTGTGTTATCAAAAGTGCTTTGTTCAGAAGATTTTCCAGGCAGCCTGCTGATAGTTTTATGTTCGATTTCTTTCTTTATCTCTGCTTAGATGTTGTGATAATAAAAATGCCAAGCAAAGAATTTTGAATTTATGTGATTTAATGTGGATTTCTAGTCTTACATTTGTGAGAAATAAATCTACCTTCTGAAATCCATACATTTAGTTACTTAGAATCTATACAAGTTTATTTTATTGACATATTTTGCAAAAGCATTGAAGATTTTGCTGCCTTTATTTATTGTTTTTAATAGGTATTGTCTTTTGATGCCTATTTTGAGGAAGAAGTGCCTGACAAAAATCAAGAGCTATATAGAATCAGACATTGTAAAATATACTTCTACCTTGAGGATGATACAATTCAAGTGATTGAACCTCATGTGAAAAATAGTGGCATAACTCAAGGTATCTGTTTTCAATAGCGCTATTTTTTATTTTTTATTTTTTGCCTGTACAGTCTTGGTCCATTCTAATGGATACACAACATGATTTTTATAGTTAAAATGGGATGTAAGTGAACAGGTATAATTGTCTTTTCTTTTTACAGATCATAATGTGAACTTTTTTATTGTCTTAGTTTCTGAAGATGTAGGTTTATAAGGCAGATACCCCTCCTGCACTCTCACGTACTATTTTTTCTCTAATATAGCTGTTTGAAGTCATATGATAGCAGGCCTATTGTCAGCATCATGTCACTTCTGCCAAAACAATTTGTGTTCTAGATCTCCATTGCTGAGCTTGGTTCCTCCCATCTTGGCACTCACAGTAAGTTCTCTAGCTGCAGCTTTGTAATTGTTCATTAGCTGCTGCAGTATCTCTGCCATTGCTGAAGGAGAGTGCCTTTTGTGCCTCTGGCTGTTGGTTCTTTTGTGGTTAAATGCCCTTGGCACAGTAATTTTTCCTTGACACCTCTAAGTTAAGAAGCTGCCTAGCCTCAGTGTCACATTGCTTCACTTGGGCCAGCCTGAGGACATTTGGAGGAGGGTTTACTGGGCTGATTTACTGGAGTATTAATGGACTTGGTTTACATTAAGAAAATGTGATGTAGCAGTCAACATCCTGTTGCAGAAGCGGAGCACAGCTGCTGCTTCTTGGTGTTTATGGGCCATTGCCAGAATTAAAAAAGTTTTCAAGGGATATAGTCCAGATAAGCAGGATGTCTTGGGATGAGTATCTTGGGATGACTGCGCCTCCCAATCCCCAAAGATATTTTGTATGTTCTGGTGGATGTTAGCACAGCAATTTTCAAAAATAACTTAACCATTTAATTACCTTTTCCAATTATTCTTTTCCAAGATGAGCAGATGCTATCAATTTCTTTGTCTACAGAGTAGGATAATGTTTAAAGGTGTTACATGCATTGTTACTGTTAGACTTGATATAAAACTACCTGGCAATCTTTTCTTAAACCAGTAATTCAGGCTCTGCTTTCCCTGTG
>NW_009660387.1:1257886-1275736 GCF_000708025.1 Charadrius vociferus | reverse complement strand
TTTAATTCAGAGGAATCTTGTCCTACTCCTACCTGGACAAGTGCTTTTTCAAGACCCGAAGAAAAGCATGTTGGATCTCTTTTCTTGGGAACTTGCAAGTTACTTATCCCCTCCCTGCACTCGTGTATGACGCCAGAGACATCATCAGGTTTAGGCTTTCCTTGACTTGTGTGTCACAGGAGTGGGAGCGGCTGTTTCTGGATTTTGTGGCTTAGAACAAATGAGCATCGACAAAGGAAGTACAGTTAACCTGAGGGGCAGAGGCAGTGTCTTTGAGAGGGAAGGTGGAAGCCACGTTCATTAGAGCAGAGTAAAGAAAATTCAAAGCAGATTCCTTTGAATCTAGCTATAGTAATGAGTTGTTTTCATTGTCTTTGTTGTATGGCTTGTGCAGACTGCCCCTTCAGGCCTCATGTGCCTGGCAGTCTAGTCATGATCCTGCAGTGACAGGAATGCTTCAGTTTTCCTCCATTTCCTTGGTTGTATCTTATGTTAATGGTTTTGGAGTCACCTTTGTGAACTGAACAGTGTAGAGAGAAACAAGAATTCTCTCCGTCTTCCATGCAAGGGCAGGTTTAGATTAAACATTAGGAAGAAGTTTTTCACTTTAAGGGTGGTAAGGCACTGCAACAGGTTGCCCAGAGAGGTTGTTGAGGCCCCATCCCTGGAGGTGTTCAAGGCCAGGCTGGACGTGGCCTTGGGCAACCTGGTCTAGTCAGAGGTGTCCCTGCCCATGGCAGAGAGGTTGGAAGTTGGAGTTAGGTGGGTCCTTTCCAACCTAAACCATTCTATGATTCTATGATTCTATGTTTTGAAGGCCTTTACAGCTTTGTATGAGTACTTTATGTGGGATAAATGAGTATACGCAAAATATTAAACTGATGGATTAAAAAGAAAATTTCCAAGATCTCAAAAGTGCACTTAATTTGTTTGTTGCTGGTACCTGGGCTGGTAAGGAAGCTCTGTATATTGATTGTGTTTGGGAATGAAGAGATACTGTAGATTGAAAACACCAGGGACTATTTGGGGTGTGTTTAGGCATCACAGTTGATGAGATCATCTGGGGCCTATACTTTATCATAAACAGCTACATAAATATTCTCGTTATCCTAGAGATTAATAGGATGTAGAGGGAAAAAGGTGGTGGAGATGCCTATCAGAGCATTCTTTACTCGCATGCGCTTGGGCAGTGGCTTCATGCTCCACAACTGAAGAACAACCACAAAGTTGTAATGTTAAAGGCACTAAATATTTGTTGTTGAATAAATGCAAAAGCAGTGTTTCTTAAAAAGAAAACCCAAACAAATAACTGCTAGTCTTATTCCATTTTCAATTAAGAATTGGCCTGTTGCCTCTTTTATTATAATTATATATATCTCTTACGTTACTCAAATTCCCTGTCCTGACTGGGAATTTGTAGGCCTAAGAACAACAGGAGTGTAACTATCTGCATTGTGAAGCTGGTAAACTGAAGCACAAAGGAATGAAAATCTTGCCCGTCATCATGCACAAAAGATTGTTAACAGTATGAGGAACTGAACAGAACTGAAGTTCAGGATCTTAACCATAATGCTGTCCTCCGCATCTCTGCTGAAATACAACATTTCAGTTAATTAAAAGGCCAGGGGTTTGTAGAGGACAGTTCAACTGTAGGAAACCTTGGGTTGTTGAAAGGCAAACTGCACTGAACAAAAGAGGACAGGTGTGGGTATGTGGGTGAAGAAAGAAATGTGGGAACATCAGGAGCAGGATAGGCTCAGTCTATGTGAACAAGTTGGGGAGTGGCCGTGGCAGGAAAGGGGTTGTGTAAAGGAGGAGTGGCAAAAAAACACGATGGAAAAAGTAGAATTGAACTGTTGAAGGCAGAAGGTGGTGGTGACCTTAACTTGGATGTTTACCCTGGCGGAAAAGGTGTAAAATAGACAGCTCAAATGGCTGTTCTTGGGAGTCTTCTTGCAGAGTAGATATAGCAGTGGTGGGGCAGATCAAAGGCAGGTGGTAGAGTAGATCAAAGGTATATCTTCTTCACTTGGCTGCTTAATGCCTTGAGGCCACGTGATTACCAGTGCTTGTGCTGTAACCCACAAATGAGACCTTGATGGTCTGAACGGGTGTCTCTGGGCATGGTGGGATCAGAGAAACGTAGTCGTTTCCCACTGTACTCTCCACTGTGGGTAGCTCTTGTGGCTTTGCAGAAAAAAACCTTGGAGGGGCTTATGGACTGCAGGAAGATTTGGTGAAGGAGTAGCTGTCAAAGAAGTTAGAAGAATTTCTAAGTTTGGTTATGATTTTACAAAACTAAAACAAATTGGCTTCAGAAAAAAAAAGCCAGAAAATGTGCTTTGACTGTTGGTCAAAATCTCAGAGTGACACAGTAAATGATCTGTGGGAAATGTATTTCAGTGACTTTAAAAAAGAGCATTATGGAACTGTCTGCTGTACTTGGACATGAATTTGGACAGATAAGGTTGCTATCAAATAACTGAAATTTAAACTTCATTTAATTTTGGAAACTGCCTTCCTATAGTTTGAACTTTGGAAAATGTTAGAAGCATTAGAAGAAATATATACAAACAGAGAAATTCAGTGCAAAACAAAAAGGAATGCAGAGGCCAGGCTGAACTTGAGAAACCAGAATCAAAGCAAAAAATACCAGGACAATCAAAGTGCACAAAAACTAAATAAAGATAAGGGAGTACAGAGTGAAGAGATGGACAGTAAACTTGTTCACATAACAAACTCCACTGTGTTCTTCCAGAGCCAGAACGCTAATTATTTTTCCTGTATAGAAAGAAATTCTCCTGAAGAGAGCCAGGCTAGATATGGCAGTGCAAGTGTTTTGTAGATCTAATTCCCAGTTAACAGGACCGTGGCTGGCTGATACTGTCTTATCAAAAGGTCATTTATGTCCCATGGGACTGACTGTAGCTTCCAGTGCAATCCAGGCCCTGCAAGCTGGAGCAGAGTGGAGCAGCTGGCTGGTTTCCCCAAGGTCAGCCAGCTGAAAAAGAGAATGGAGCTGCTTGCTGGCTGGCTTCCCAAGGCCGGCTGGCTGAAGAGGAAAGTAAAAGCGGGAAAGTGAAGTTGCAGTCAGCTCCTCCACTATAACTGATTATCTAAGAGTTTAAGACCTCCCCTGAGGCCTTGAAATAATTGTGATTTTGCCATGCTTGATGGTGGCCAAATCATGACCTTGCTATGTTCTGAGGTGGGTCAATAAGTGAATGTAAGAAGCTCCCTTGTTTATTGGGGTGAATTCTTTGTGTTGCAGGAATAGGAGTGGTTGCTTCTCCTCCTTTCTGTGCAAGCAGTCAAAGAGTGTACAAACTCCAGGTGTTACCCATTCCTCTCCTCTCTCTAATGCACTCTTGAGTAGTGCAGAGGGAATCAGAAAGCTGTGCTGACGAAATTCTTGATACCACTTTATTTTTTCTGCAAAGCAGTGTAGCAGCAGAGACCAAATCATTTGCTGTGTGGTTTCATAAGCTGCCCCATAGTCAAAAGGCCGTCACTACTATTAAGGTCTCCCTAAGCTGCTGCTGTAGTTGCCAAATAGTCAGAAGCCCTGAAAGAAAAGAAGATATGCTACAAATTATAGAGTGGGAATGCGATGCCACCACCACTGTCAGAGAAAGGCAGTACCCCAACTCCCCATTACAAGAGCACAGTAGAAGAGAGCTTTAGCCTAGCCAGATGCAAATATTTAAAATATTGGTGGTGGTGCAGTAGGATAGCCTGTTCAATAAACTGACAAAGGATGAAAGAAACATCAAGAATAGCCATTCTCCTATGACAATCTGTGGCAAATTTCTAGAAGTAGAAATGTAATTCTTTTCTAGAAGGAAGGACAATTTAAAAAATGCTGAGTACTAACTTCAACTGATCAGGTTTTACTGAATTTGAAATTCAACAATATAAAATCTATTCTCTACATGTGTAGATCAGGCACAGTGATACCTAATAAAAGCAAAGGATTGCTAGAGGTATTATCTTTACAAGACATTTTCCATTGGAAAAAAAGTTCTTATCCCTCAGAACAAAGTGGGTTTGTGTATTATACTTTGAAAAGTGATATGAAAAACTAGCTGAAGGCTTATTCACCAGTTCTGAGGTGAATATACCCTCAGAAAACACCTCATATTAGAAAATTGTCAACCATTATGTTTTCACTAACATGATTATTCAACAGGATTTGCATTGTTCTGCATTTATGCGGAAGATTGTTCTGTCTTAGCATGTTATCTATTGATTTTTGTAGGAGTGACCTAAGGATTACCCAAAATCAGGTAACATATTTTAATGTCTGTGGTTTTGCTAACGATAATGTAATGAAGTTTTACATCACGTTAAAATGTGCTAATTACCATGTTTTCTAACTAACATCTCCGTGAGGATGCATCTTAAATATGTGTATGTTTAAGCAGATAGAGGTTCAAATTTATTTTACAGTCAAAGGTCAGTTACCAGAATGTCAGATTTGGTAAATGTGAAACATCAGGATGCTGACCAGGTCTTAAATAATTATTTTAGTGGGAACGTAAAGTGAATCTGCTTTGTTGCTTTATTCCCCTGAAAAATGAAGGGTATGTTTTCATTGTAAGAGTTAGAATTTAACAGACAACTCTGATAATGTAGTAGTGGAAGTTACTTCATACAGATTAGTCCCTAGGGAAATGAAGTGAACAATAAAGAATTTCCATGGACTAACTCAGAAATAAGGCCATTCAAACACCAAACAAAGTCACACAGTGATATCTTTCTCCTTCCTCCTCTGCCTCTCTTCATCCCTTCTCTCCCCAGGCCCTCCTCCACCCCCACCTACTCCCAAAACAAAATAGCAGCGCTGGAAAACCATCAAACGGGACTCAGTGGGAAACACTACCAGATGCACAGCTGAAGGGCACTGGAAAGAGATCCAGCTCTGTAGTGAGAGATAATGAGACAGACCTTTTAGATAATTGTGTCTAGTAAACTATTACTGTAGTAGTAGGTTAGTACTGGAACTATTATTAGTTTTGGAATTTTTGTGTGTTTACTGCTGTCTTAAAATTGCATCTTTTATAATTACTGTAATTTTAAAGTTGTTGGGAACCTATGGTGGCAAGGAATTATTATAATAGTATGTGTTGGTTGTTTCTGTCTGGTCTTAACCAGTGGGTATCTGTGTTATAAAGCTGGTGCTACAGAGGTGTCTGGGTTGGTAAGCACAGCAAAAAGCCTAAGATTGAAGACTAGACCATCTTTTTATTCTCTGCAGGGCATTTTCACACAACTATACTGAGATATTGATGTGGCAAAACTGTCACTGTTGTCTTTTTTGTTCTCTCATCATGTTGAAAAGAAGAGTTTAGACCCAGCTTTGCTAGTCTGCTGTTCTTTGTGAACCTCAGTCAGAATAAATCATAGCTTGTCATACAGGCAGCTGCGTACCTTTCTTTAATGTATGCGTTACATATTTGTTTAACCTACTGGGGCTGTAGCTTATAAGTTGTTTCTAAAACACTTGTAGTATCACAGAATTGTTGAAGTTGGAAGGGATATCTTAAGATTGTCTAGTCCAACCCCCGCCTTTTAAGTGTCTCCAAGAATGGAGACTCTACAACCTTTTTGGACAGCCTCTTCCGGTGTTTCATCACCCTCACAGTAAAAAAGTGTTTTCTTGTGTTCAGATGGAATTTTGTATCTTTTAATTTGTGCCCATTGCCTCTTGTCCTATCAGTGGGCACCACAGAGAAGAGTCTGGCTCCATCTTCTTCATTCCCTCCCATGAGTTATTTAAAAATGTTGATAAGATTCCTCCCCCCCCCAACCCCCAAGCCATCTCTGCTCCAGGCTGAACAGACCCAGCTCTCTCAACCATTCCATATGAGAGATGGTCTCTTAATCATGATCAGTGCGTACTTTTGAAGCATTACCCATTTCATCAATATATTTGTGAGTTTTCAGCTGATAGACCAATAGCAGATCCCTTCTCTTTTAATGTGGTAAATGTAAAAAAAAAAAAATACTCCCAGAAAAACAGTCCTTTCATTTAAAGACTATCAAGGAGAAAATTTAAGTGTGTACTTACTTTAACAAAGTTAAAATGTCTTTCTTTTTTCTTTATTCTTTTTATTTTCCCTTTCTTTTTCTTTTGGATGGTGTTCCTGTTATACTATGGGTTATGAGTTCCTGGCTCTGTATTTCGGAGATGGATCAACATACACATTTCTTTACTGCAGCACAGCAATCAGCCCAAGTCATCTCAATTGTCTCAACTTTAATTTTGCTCCTTTAGGAAGCTCAGTTGAATGCACCTCTTTCCATGCTTGATAGATTAGATTTTTTTCCTTGGTGGGGCACTTTTTTTCTCTAACCTTAGCTATGTATGGCTCTCCACACCCTGCAGAGCATAGACAAATCTAGTCCCTCTCATACATCGGTGCCACATGGGTTTTTTGCACAACTTTTTGTGTTTTTTTTAAAAAGAATAATTAATGGTAGTAATGACTACTGCTTTGCTTCTCAGAAAAAGTGAAAAAGACATCTCTAATCATAATGAGAGCAGTGTCTTTGCTATTCTTGTTGAAAAAATACTAACCTGTTATGTTTCCAGCAACACGGGGGATTTATTCCAGTAGCTTCCTCTTTGCTTCAGAAGGTGCTAATTTTCTATATTAATTTAAGTCAAATACTAGAACTTAAGGTTCTAGAAGATAATCATTGTAAAGTATTGTTGTTAACAGATAGGATCCTCTTACCTAATAGTTCTTTTGCTGAATGAAGGGTAATTTTGTTTCTCCCGTATGATTTCATCTATTTTGTTCATATCAGCATAGAAAATGAGCAAGTCTGTAAAGTGATCCTTAGAGCAGAGGATATTGACTCTATGAATTTGTTCTAATTCTTTTACAGGAACTATTGTTCGACGACATCGGATTCCACTTCCTCCTCCTCATGAAGATCAGTTCTATACTATAGATCATTTTAATATCAACATAGAAGTAATCCTTTATGCACGCAGATATAAGATTATAGATTGTGACCAGTTTACAAAAAATTTCCTGAGGAAGATGGGAGTTAGATTAAATCCTCCCGCAGATCGTCCAGATGACCTGTACACCAAAGAACGGCAAAAGGTCAGTGATAGCAAAAACTTTATTTTAATAAAAGTACCATTGCTGTTAGTAATATGTATTATATAAAATAGTTCTGTAATAGCAAATAGAAAGTATGCAGAGGTAGTTATTTAAACATAATGAATCACAAGAGAAAACTTGCTTTTTAAAATTTTATTATATGGCTCATTGTACTAACATAGTGAAGTCCCAGATATAACTGATTTTCTCCTCATGTGTTGACACACCTGTTGAAACAAATCAAAATTAATTGGTAAAAATAAAATAAACCTTCCTGCATTAAACTGAAAAGAAAAAAAAATGGACTTGTATGTTTTACTTATGATTTTGTTTAGGCTAATTTAATCTGTGATTCTGTGATTCTGTGTTTAAAGGAAGATCTAATTGGAATTGTGGCTCAAGCACTTCCATGGCTTCCTGCAGACTCACTCACGTGGTCTATTCATATGTCAATTTTCATCTCTACCCCACATGTTATTAACAGCTCTTTGCATGTGTAAAGTAACTTCTCCTGCCACACAGAACCCAGCAGTCTGCAGTTTAAAGACGTGAGGTTTTATTTCAATGCAGTTCCCTCTTTTATGAGTATATGGGAATGCATACACACGTCCCCCAAAAATCTCACTCGCAGCTCCTAAATGCGATGTGGATTCCTCTCTGCAGGATTTGGGGTCTTTTCTCTGAGAATAGTAGTGGGAGTGATGTTTTATGTAGGAGATGAGATAATAACAGTTTCTTTCTCTTCTGTTTTTCTTTATTAATATGAGTGCAGATGGTACTGTATTTTTTTCTTGACCTGACTCTGTTAGGACTGTTGGCCTATGATATGGAGCCTATTGTGATAGATCCAGTCTAGTACTCTGAGAGCAACAAATACTCCATGTGTCTGTTGCATTCACCTTAATCCTCTTTTTTTCCAGAGAAATTCACCTTAATTTCCAGAGAAAACTGCTGCAGCCCTCAGCAGCAAAAATGCAAGGTAGTTATCACTGAGATGTGTAGGACCATTTGCCGTCTTTGAGGCACTCTTAGGCCAACGTGTTGGTTTCACTTACTTTATGCTTTCACGCTTTTTGCAGTCCCCCCGTGAAAAGTAGTGTTTGTAATATGTCTCCTGGTTCTCTGTAGTGGTGAATCAGGCTGGCCATGGGTTGCTTTTCCCTTACTCAGGCCTTGTAGGTAACAGTTGTATATTAACATATGCTGAGTTGTCTTGATATTGTCAGACAATGTCAGCATTATTTATGGTACAGGACCATTTGCTTAGATCTTTTTTTTTTGTTTTGTTTTGTTTTTTCGGAAAAGCAACAAGCAAAACATTCAAGTATTCTGCGTGTGTGTATCTAAAGAGAATGGAGAGGGGAAAAAAACGTTTCAGAAATAATAGAATCAAAAGACCAAGTATTACTGAAATCTATGTCTTAACATCCACAGTTGTTGAGAAATTACAGCAAAGTTACCTAGCAAATTCTGGCTGCTTTATGCTGCTACTTTCCTGTGACTAATTTGAGGAAGGTAATTTTTCTTATTTGTTAAGGGTGGATTGCTCTGGACTGCTTTGAGCAAAATTAAATGGGTTTGCCCCAGACTTCTAATAGTGCAGATGGACAGAAAATGAAGGTACAAAAGAAAGGAAAGTATACAATGAGACCAGTGATCTATTTTCTTGATAGAAAATCAAGACCCTTAGATTCATACTTCTGTATTGCTGGAGATGAATTCCCATGGATAATGATATTATCTGGCTCCCTGGCTGTATTTCGTTGCTTGTTGCATCTTCAAGGGTCAGGAAGGAAGAAAGATAGTACTAGGATGGTAAATACCATGCATACGAGCATGATGATGCCTGAAATGGAAAGAATGCTGCAGACCAGCAAGGACATTGGCAGGCAAAACTTGGTTCTGCTCTCCTTATTTTAAGATTTGATGCTCTGAAAGAATGGGCCTTTTCCCTCTCCTGTTTTTAAGGCTAGAAGATGTATCATTGGATAAATAGAAATTTAGACAATGATATAAACTGCCCATGGGCAACAGTTCTTTCTGTTCGGACAGCTCAGCTTACATTGTCTCATTGATGTCTGTCACCATTCTCTTTTGGAAGCAATTTTGTAGAATTTTGTAGATTAGAACTCTCTTGCCCCTTTAACACACTTTGGACATGATGGATTTTGACTTAGGAGAAACACCCTGTTCAGGTCACCATTTATATATGTGATTGTAACTGACAGTATGTAAATGCAATCCTCAGATTGGATCATCATTCTGGGATCCGATTTAATGCAGTGCTACTGGTTTTGCAGCATCCATGACTGTAAATAGCATCTTGTTATAGATCACATCAGCTGGAATATATCTTTAGTTTGAAATTTGCTATTCCTTTTCAGACTTCTGTGTGTATATTGGGAGAAGAACATACTTACCCAGTACCTGCTAACTGTATGACATGAATCGAAAGTTAATTAGCTGTGTTTTAAAGCTAAAGGAAAGAAAACACCAAAGGGAAAGCAAAGAATTCTTTATACCACATCATCTATAAAAAAATAATTTTCAAGGAAGTAAATCAGGCAGGGTGGTGCTGTTTGGAGTTGTAGTCATCAGTTACCATGGGCAATTTGTTGAAAATGTGAGCTGTACTATAAATAATTTAACAATTCTCTGATCTAAAGGACCTTATTGCAAGAAAAACAAGGATCAAAACCATTCCAAAATTGTTTTCATATATTTTCTGATGGCACAGCAACCCTGTAAATAGTTCTTTGGTAATGGCATAAAATAGCGTTTCATGTATTGTAATTGTGTGGTGTGATTTGAAAATCCTAAAAGCATATTCTAAGATTAGGTGGTACCTTGCAGTTTGGTATCCTGTTTTTAAGAGCAAATAATTAAAAAGGTGTTCCTCTTCATTTCTCCTTTAACTGCAGATTCTGGATAGTATGAAGCCATTACGCCCCTATGAGCGCATTGACACTTTGAAACAATTTCTGGAGCACGATGGACAAGTTTTACGTTTTTTCTGTGTGTGGGATGATCCGGAATCCATGTTTCATGACCCACGGGAACTTGTTCTGCACTATTATTTGTCTGATGA
The DNA here is from genome assembly GCF_000708025.1 of Charadrius vociferus. Taxonomy (NCBI): domain Eukaryota; kingdom Metazoa; phylum Chordata; class Aves; order Charadriiformes; family Charadriidae; genus Charadrius; species Charadrius vociferus. The sequence continues at coordinate 1,265,530 of NW_009660387.1, read as the reverse complement.
TACTATTGATATAAAAGAAATTATACCAGTAAATTCAGGCCGGGATACAGTTCCACTTTTCCTCAGAAGAGATAAGCTTCCAAAGGTGAGGAATCAAAATTTCAGCTTATTTAAAATTCTTTCACTAATTAAGAAATATTAAAGGCCTTGTTTTGAAAATCCTGTAGTAGGATTGTAATGATATTTAGAAAGTGTTAGCAGAGTGTTAATCATAATTACATGATTTAGGTTGTGTACACATATTCGTATAATAACTTAATAAGTGATAGAAAAAAATAAGTTTTGGCTTGTCATGCTTAAATTAAAAGGAGAGAGAATTTAAGCGGAAAGATATGCTATGACTTCCTTTCTCCAATATTAGTGTATTAAGGTAAATGTATTAATAATGCTATGTAGTAATGGAAGTCCAGAAAAATAATTAACATTGATAAACTAGTGTAAAACTGAGGTGAATTCAGATTTGATCTGTATGACTTATATTTGGAACCTTTGGAAAAGTCTAGTTTTAGTATTCCATAACATTACTTCTTTGTAGCAAATCTAGAGTGTTTTCTTAAAATTGATTTCCTGGATTTGGGACCTTATGCAAAGCTAGTTAAAATCAATAGGAATCTGTGAACAAGCTTTGTCAGGATTAATCAGGTGCTTATTTGAGAGGGCTTCTCTCAGAGAAACTTTCAAGGGATTTGAGTCCTCTGTAACCTATTATTATTATAAAATTAATGAGCTGGGTACACTTCTGTATCGCTCCAGACAGATCCTGATGATAGAATAATGTCAACCCAAAGATGGAGTAAAATACTGGAGAATCTTTTCCCTCCTTCCCTTCTAATACTGGTAATCTGTTTGAGATGCCATAAATGTACATGAGATATTATAGTAAAAGACTTAACAGCAAAATATTACACTTTTCTCACCTTGTGCATCCTATGTTCTGAGATGCTGATTTAGCAGTGGGTCTATGTTAACAGACCCCTTCTAACATTGAAGTGCATGTTGCAATTTTAAGGGCTGGCTTCTCCTCTGATTTCAGTGGAGGTTTTGAGAAGGACACCAGAGGAGATCAGTCAAGAGTTGGGGTCTCAGGGAAGGTGGTATGACAAAATAACCCACCTTGGTCACGCTGCATCAGCGATTTGTTCATAACTTAAAAAAATGCAATGTGTTTGTATATTAAGTTTGATATTACTGAGATAAATTACTTTCATAATTTTGAAACTTGAGATAGAAACAAAGATACTAACAATTTTGCCAATAGAATCATGCTAACTTGAATCCCCTGTATTTGTGCAGTGGTTAGCACAGTAGGACCAACCCTGACTGGTTCTTTTGCTAACTACCAATCAAAGTAATAGCCGTGAGAGCAGATGTTGATAAGGATGTGTTACTTTGGATGTGCTAACCTTTGCTTTCTGTTTGCTTCCACGAAAAAGGAGACTACTCTTGGATACACAGTAAGATTCTGAATGCTGCTTCTGGCATACATACTGGCTTTTGACATATACCCTGACTTTTAGGTTTGGTAGTGTAATCTTACCTTAGGATTTACTAAAAGTTCTCCCAAGAAAATACTACAATAACAGTAAGTCTGTAAAAAAACCTGCTAGTTCCAAGGTAACTGAGTTGTCTTTCTTCACTGTTAACTGTATTAAGAGTTGGTGTCTTTTCTTGCAGTGTGCTCCCAGTGGGCTGTATCAGCCGGGGACAATCACCAGTCGCACTGTTCTCAATGTGTTTGGAAAGTTAGTAGGAAACAGAGGCCGTTACATTCTGGACAATCGTAAGGTCAGATATTATTGAATGCCTCCAGCTGTTGAATGTCATTATAGCAGTTTTTGTAATTTCTGTGGTGGTTGTCCTCTGCAACAGAGAGAGATATTTATAAAACTGCGTTGCTACTGGAGAAGAGCTCAAATGAAAACTACTGAGATTTACTGTATGTAAATTCCACATTTGTGAAAGTGAGGTAGCTTAGCATGGGGTGAAAAATACTTGCAAATGGACTGTGAAGGTTATATTTTAAGTCACACAGACTAAATGACCTGGAATTTAAGAAAGGTTGTGGGATTTTGAGATTTATAGAGCTGCCGTGTAAATGTTCCCTCTTTTATTAGACAGGAGCAGTGCATCAAGAATTTTACAGAGACAGTGACCTGAAAATAGGGGCAGTAATTAATGTTTGGGGAAGGAAGATAATACTCTGTGATTGTGATGAATTCACAAAAGAATATTACAGGACAAAGTACGGAATTGGTAAGTACTGATAATTATCCTTTCCTTATAAGCATTTTTATACTTCTGAGTTTGACAGAGCTGTCTTTGAATTTTATTACTGACAAAACATGTTCGTTAAAACCTTTAGCAATAACAATCTGTTGTAGGCTGTTAACAGCAAAGCAGTAATTTTGCAGGTGATCCAGAAGGGCTTTCTTATATGTTACTCCATTGAAAACTAACACATAACGTATATGTTCTGTTCCTAACTGCCTCTATTTTAAAACCAGAATGACAAAATAGTCATATGGATAGACTGCCAATTCTATCCTTCCCCCCTCCCATTCCAATAGCTGTGTTTGCAATCAGGAAATAATAAAGAGCATGTAGTGAGTGGGTAAGTAGAATGAGCTCAATTATTCCCCATTATACTATGTTTCATTTTATATGGATGTCAGAATCCTCACATAATAAGATTTTCTGACGCAACAGTAGTAGTCTATCACATTATTGGTTTTTACAGTGCAGTTTTGTGTATTCTGGACCATTAGAGTATGTATCCTGTGAATTCTCAGCACTGAATTCTGGAAACATTTAGCAACTATGTCCATAATGGAAAAGCATTTTAGAAATGTGTAACAATAGGGGCTTTCGTTTATCTGTCTCTGAATTCCCTCAGTCAGACTTGCTAATGGTTCTATTATGGACATCTTCCTGCAAAAACAACTTAGTTAATTTCTGGCAGTTTATTCATTCCATAAATATGTCTGACTGTTCAGAGATGGTTGGAAGAATCCTACTATGGCCTTTCTCTGACATCGTGAAACAAAATAGCTGGGTAGACTATTCTTTCAGCTTGACTTGTGATCAGATCGAGTGTAGTGTTTGGATCAAAGCTTGTCTGCTGCATTGGGGGAATTCAATGACGTAGTGCTGCCATTACAACACTAAATTTCTTAATTGGCAAAACATGTCTCATCAGGACTTTTTTATTAATAGCTTGGCATGTCTCTACCAAAATAAATCTTTTTGTACACTAGCCAATGTGTGAGGAAGCCATATTCAATAACCATAGTATTATCTATAATAATAGTGAGTCTTAACTCCAGAGATGCAAAACAGGGGGTTTGTCCCTGAGAATTTTTTCAGCCAAGACCACTGCCGCTGTTTGGCAGCAATATCCTCTGAGCAAAATATCCTGGAACAGTGAATGGGGATTTCTTACTCACGGCGGGCAATAAATGAAATGCAGCTGACCATTCTGTATCTACCAAGCAATGCAACCAAGTGTTACACAAACGCAAAGGCTCTTCCCCTCCTGTAATGCTGGCTCAGTAATTACTGGTTATGTCTCTGGATGTTAAAGATAGGCGGTTTGCAACTTAGGAGAAGTCAGAAGTTGCTGATGTGCAGAATTCTAGAAAATTGGAACCATAGGTGATCTCGTACATTCCCATTGTTCTGAGGCAGGATAGTGTATATACACAGATTGTCACTGACTGGTGTTTGTATAGCCTTTTAGCAGCATCCTCCAGTAGAGGACCTCTTTGCCTCCTGAGGTATCTTGTCCTAACTCATAGTTAGAAGTGCTGCTTACAAGCTACTCTGAAGCTGGTTTGTGTAAAATAAGTAACTTCTTTTTGTCTTACCTTTGTTGGACATTGAGAACAACTGCTCAGTATCCTTTTTTTAAAACAACCCCGTATATATTTGAACACTATTCCAATACGCACCATCTTACCACCGTACTGCCCTCCCAGGCCATTTGCTGCTGGGTGAAACCTTTCAGTCTTTCCCCATAGTCCGTTCTTTCATATCTGCGATAATTTTTGTTTTTTCTTAGTGCTCTCTCCAGTTTCTCTGCCTCCTTAACATGAAACACCCAAAGATGTGCTCTAGCTGAGACCTTTGGCCTTTGGGAGACTGGGAAGAGACTCTGGCTAACATGAAAAAAAAATCCATCTTGATGCAGCCTGTCTTGGTCACAGAAAATACACACTTTCTTAGAGCTAAGATTCTCACACTTTGCTGTGAAATTCTTTCCTGTTTTCCCCATCGGGATTGAAAAAATGTAGGTATGACTTTTTAACTGGAAGGGACTAGGAGTGGAATTAGGGTAGTTTTTGGCTTAGAAGCAGGTTTTGAGAAGCAGGTTTTGAGAGAGAAAGGCTGAAGGTTCACCTTTTATTCTTAGTGAGTTACAAATTTTGCTTGTGTCTGGTGAACATACAAGGTACTCTCAATGGGCTCGGTCCCACAAAGTGCCCAGCATTCTGCTCCCATCCAATTAAACATGGAAACGGGCTTAATTGCAGTTTGAGTCCGGGGAGACCATTTACTTGAGTAAGAGTAAGCAAATGGGTAAATTAGTTCTTACATCAAGACACAGTGTGCTCAGCACCTCACGGCATCAATCCAGCTGTTTGTTATTGTGTTTTCACATTACTCCCCTTCAATTTATACTCTTCTGCCAAAGCCATTAAAGAGGCCGACATTTATTTTTGACTCTGCAATTTCAGCATAAGTTGCTTGCCGATGGAAATTGCCCTTTAGGAGAATTAAGGGCAGTTTAGATTTCACTTAAAGTGCGTGATTATGATATCTGATATATTTCCAATGTTGGTTTTGCCTGTTTTGCTCCTTATCCTGTTTGTGAACAGCAAAGGAGAGCTTTTCCATGGGTAAACAATAGCTAATGCCCTTCAATAGGAAGCTAATGACATTACTGTCATCTAGCAGCGCTATGAATGCAAGAGAAAATGCCTTAACATGTGATATTATCTGTCCAGACTTGCTAGTGTGGCCTCAGAGAAGGAGAAGAATATTCTATAGCCATGTAGGTGGTGTGGTCACCCAGCTGAAACATGAAATATACTGATAGATGCACAGTGGGGGGAAGCTGATACTCATTCTTCTCACTTAATACAGTATCTTAGCACAGAGTTAAACATAAAGTGTAGAGTTGAGTATAAAGTGTTCTTTCTTAAATAACATATTGTTCCTGAAGGAACAAAACCAGTAAAATCTGGCTTCCGACTGATTTTTATTCAATGTCCCAGCACCTCCCAAGCCTGCCTGTTACGCCTTTTCACTGCACCCTGCGATCCCTCTCCTGTCCCAGCTCTCCTCACCCTCCCACCCCCTCATTTCTCAGGCTCCCTCTCTGACCTGCTGCCTGGGCAGAGCAGCGTGCGGGGTGATCTGCTGGCCAGTACATGTGTGCTTTTGGCCAGGCAGCTGCTGCTGGATAACAGCTGACTTCTTGTTTTTCCCTCAGTGGGGGCATTAAAGCTGCTGCCAATTTTCACTGGACTCGTCAGAGATCAGAGCCTCTCTGGTGTCTAACCTCACCCCTACACATGGTGGAGACTGAGCAGCGGCTTCTAAATATACTTGTGCATTTACAGATGCCTTTTTTTCCTCAGGTAACTGGAATAATCATGATGCAAGACTCTGTAAAAGGAGATTTTCATTGAATCAGTATAAACACTGACATGTTTTATCTGCGTGGACGCTCCTGTGAATGCTAGATTTTCTTTAATCCTGCATGTAGAAGTTGTGAAGATGGTGCTATTGCCTTTTTATTTTACTTCTTACCTAAACTGTGAAACCTCAGAGTCTCACAAATCCCAGGTCTCTGCTGTTTGTTGTACATCTCCTCTTATGTAGAGAGAACATCATGTTAACAATGGCATCCCTCCAGTTTATGGCCACCTCTTACATTGTCCAAGGCTAGTGGGATTTCTGTCTCTTGTTCTTGGCTGTAATGCTCACAGGTGTCTGTCCCCTTCCTCTGAAGGCAGAATTTCTTGCCTGCCTGCTATATACTGATACTCAGTGTGGTTATCGCTCTAATCCAAAATATCTAGCACTTGACTCTTCCTTGAACTATGTTTTTATCTAACACGAGGGCTTTCCTACAGTTCTTTGACTGAGGGCCAAGGGTAATCTTAGAATGTGTATAAAAATCTTACAGTGTATATTGAAACTGAAAGCAGACAAGCTCATTCAAGCTGGTTTAAAGCTGCCTCTGTGGCAACAAATTATTTTTGAGGAATTTAGTTTTTCGTACTAAGAAGGCTATGCCATCTTCAAATTGTTTAATGCTAAAGATGTGGCTGGAGCCATTCTGTTTCTTGCTGTTCTTAGCGCTTGTTCAAATCTCACTCAGGTTTTGATGTCGTGAGAAAAAGTTACTAGTATGTGATACATTTCATGTACTAGGTGGAAAAAACACCACAGTGCCAGCTCATCTCCTGCTGGGCATTGATTGATGCAGTAACAAGGGGTGAAACTATCCATGGGGAAAATATCTGTGCTATTCTTTCTGGAAGCAGAAATTTGTAATCCTGGACTTTCAATTTACCCTCTACTCACCGTAAATTCACATTGAAGATGGTACAGCCTGGAAGAAGAGAGCATTGATTCCCTTTTCATACTGGACAGAGGTATTTTTCTTAAGAAACGGCTATAACCTCGAGAGGTGTGCATTTGTGTGTAAACGCAAGCTGTCTGTCTGATTCTACCCTAATGGTGTGTGGCAGAGCACAGATGAAATGGGTTTTGAGCTCGGCTATGGCTGTGGGTCTACTGCACTGAGCTGGCCCTTCAAAAGTTGCAGGAATGAGTTTTTAACTAGTTTCGTAAACTGTATTTCTCCACGGCAACTTCTTCCTGAATTTCCTTGTTCAGAGGAGAGAATATGAATACATAATCCTTTAAAATCCTGGGAACTGTAGGTGGCTCGAGGCTGGATGTTTTGTGCCCAGTGAATCTAAATGAAGCCAGGTCATTTTACATCAGGGAAAGGATGGGAACCAAGGCACTGAACTTCTCTGTGAACTTCGTTTACTCCAAGCTTGGGTTATGAGGGATTTAATATGCTGTCTGGGGCTAACACAATATTCATCTTAATTTGTAGTTTCCTTTTAGTTTATAAATCTAATTTTCATCCATATGTGCTGAAGTCCATACAAAGGGAAACACTTTGGCGTTTCTAAATCGGTGCCTTACGCGTGAGTGTTAGTGTACACGCACTGTGACCTGCATGTAAACACATTAGCTTGTCTTTGGAGTTTATAACTGACTGTCCCCGCCTGTCCAAAATCTTTTGGCGGGAAGCGCATTATTTATTGGCAGCCGCGTGTCATGGAGCGGGGGTTTGTTTCTGCTGAAATACGCCCTGACAAACCTCCGGACGTTAAGGGAGAAAATGTTACTGCAGATTAACGTATTGCGTAATTTAAAAAACCAAAAACCAAAAAACGTTAAGGTTTATCAGCAGCATCAAGACCCTCATGAGAAGAACCCGAGATGGGACCTCGGCGCCGGGCGGTGAGAGGGGGGAGCGGCGCGGCGCAGGGCCGCTAGGTGGCGCTGCGGGAGCGCGGGAACCGCCCGCTGGTGCTTTCCCGCCCAGGCGCGGACGGC